>NC_057805.1:137362860-137487399 GCF_018294505.1 Triticum aestivum
GTGGGGGTTGTGCGGTCGTGGGCTAGGGTTTCGGTGGTGTTGGGGAGGGGGGGTTAAGCAGGGGGTAGCGGGCCGGGCGGTTGGCCAGCTAGCTGGGCCGGTTGGCCCAGCGGGGTTTCCCCCTTTTTTTTGTTTATTTTCCTTTTTCATTTATTTATTCTTTTCTGTTTTATTTTAGTTTCTGATATTTTAGTTTCTTTAAAATACCAAGTTAGCACCTAAATTAATATCATCAAAATAGGCCACTGCCAAACCTAGTTTGGACACAAAATAAATTAGTTTAATATTTTTATACTTTCAAAAGAAATTAAATTATTATTTTAGCCATTGTTTTTAATTAGTTTAGGGCATTTAAACACTTTGTAAAAGGTTGGTTCCACCACCAAAACTAGTTAGGGATTATTAGCCACATGATGAACATTTTAGTTTTAATAGTGGAGAATTTTTATTGTTTGCTTGATTTTGAATTTGAACTTGAATCGGTTTCGAACTAACGCGAAATTAGCAACAGTAATCGAAGTGACGTGGCATCATTAGCAGAGGGTTTGAAAGGATCGATATAGTTGACTAGAGGGGGGGGGTGAATAGGCAACTAACAATTTTTAGCTTTTCTTTACCAAATTAAACTTTGCATCAAAATAGGTTGTCTAGATATGCAACTAAGTGAGCAACCTATATGATGCAACGACAACAAGCACGCAATCAAGTAATAGATATAACACAAGTAAACTAGCTAAAGTAAAGGAACGAGATAACCAAGAGTGGAGCCGGTGAAGACGAGGATGTGTTACCGAAGTTCCTTCCTTTTGAGGGGAAGTACGTCTCTGTTGGAGCGGTGTGGAGGCACAATGCTCCCCAAGAAGCCACAAGGGCCACCGTATTCTCCTCACGCCCTCACACAATGCGAGATGCCGTGATTCCACTATTGGTGCCCTTGAAGGCGGCAACCGGACCTTTACAAACAAGGTTGGGGCAATCTCCACAACTTAATTGGAGGCTCCCAACGACACCACAAAGCTTCACCACAATGGACTATGGCTCCGCGGTGACCTCAACCATCTAGGGTGCTCAAACACCCAAGAGTAACAAGATCCGCTAGGGATAAGTGGGGGGAATCAAATTTCTCTTGGTGAAAGTGTAGATCGTGGCCTTCTCAACCAATCCCGAGCAAATCAACAAGTTTGATTGGCTAGGGAGAGAGATCGGGCGAAAATGGAGCTTGGAGCAACAATGGAGCTTTTTGGGGGGAAGAGGTGAGTCAACTTTGGGGAAGAAGAACCCTTTATATAGTGGGGGGAACAAACCAACCGTTACCCCCCTTCAGCCCCGAAGAGAGCGGTAGTACCGCTGTGCCAGCGGTACTACCGCTTGCCACTATAAGCGGTACTACCGCTGCACACCGCGGTACTACCGCTTGGCCCACAGCGGTACTAACGCGGAGGGAGGGCGGTACTACCGCACAGGAGCGGTACTACGGCCCCCACAGCCGCGGCCAGTACTGTAAAACCCGACACGAAAAAGGAGCCCTCGAATCGAGGCGGTACTAGCACGAGACCACCGCGGTACTACGGCTTGGGGCCACTAGCGGTATTACTGCTCTGGAGCGGTACTACCGCCCCCAGAGCGGTACTACCGCTTGTGGCGCCCAAGCGGTACTACCGCTCCGTCCCGCGGTACTACCGCTGGGACCAGAGTTAGTACACACATGGGGCTACTAGCGGTACTACTGCTCTGGGCGGTACTACCGCTCCGGAGCGGTACTACCGCTTGTAGCACCCAAGCGGTACTACCGCTCAGGGCCGCGGTACTACCGCTGGGACCAGAGAGGGCACAAAGAGAGGAGACCCAAGCCCATCATCGAAACGGAAAGGCTCGGAGGGAGGGGCAAAGGAAGTGTACGTGATGGTTCCGCCCTAGCCTTTCCAAAACGGACCCCCTCTTGATAGTACGGTAATCCCTATGAAACTAGTCCACCAAACTAATCCGAAAGGACTACACCATCTTCGCTTTAAGATCCGAGGGGAGAAAATCGTCTCGTGCCAAAAGGATGAATCTCTGAAAAACACTCAATGCACACGATTAGTCCGCAAAAGCATTGTCATCAATCACCAAAACATCTTAGGGATAAATATGCCCTTACAATCTCCCCCTTTTTGGTGGATTGATGACAATACGGGATTTGCACAATTAGGAAATAACAAAGGACATAAGCAAACCCCAAATCTCTAAAATATAGACGGGCTCCCCCTAGATGTGTGCCATCAAGATAAGTGCTTTGAACTGCACGACACACATACTAGGATCAACACTCCCCCTGTATTTTAGAGACCAACAATCTAAGCGAGATACAAGATAGCAGGATATATAACATAATGAAGCATATAACTCATGAGATATCAAATGACTAGACAAAGATAAAGATATGATAATGATAGGGTAGCATATGTCTCACACCATATGACTCGAACTAAAGTCTCACTGAACACAAAACCAAGCAAAGCACAAAGTAGCACATAAAGGACAAAGGCAAAGACACACTCGCAACACAACGACGCAAATCCCTAAACTCTCTCCCCCTTTGGCATCGAGACACCAAAAGGGGCAAAGAGCTAACCTACGGCTCCAGGTGAGAGCATGCTGAGGATCTCGAACATCAGGGCTCTGCGTGATCATCTGCGCTGCCATCCTCGCCCTGAAACTGCTCGGCATCTGAGTCGGTCCACGGACAGTGCTGCTGGATCCACTCCTCCTCCTCAGTAATCTGACCCTCAGAGCCGCTGGTGACTGTGGCACCCATCTGACGCATCAGCTCCTTGTGACGTCCTCTTGCCTTCTTCTCAGCCACATGAGTCATGTACTGACCATGAGACTCCATGCAGAACAGCTTCTTCATCTTGCGTTTGAGCTTCTTTGCCCAAGAGGGCTCTGCTGCAGAAGGCTCTGTCCCAGGAGGCACATAATCCTCATCATCCTCACCGGCATCAGCCTCGTCCTCGGTCTCCATGGCAGCAGCAGAAGATGGAGCTCCAGATCTACCCCAATTATCCTTTTTCCTCAGACGCTTGATCTCATGAGAGACCAACTCTCCAGTTTCCAGCTGCTCCTCAGGATAGGTATGTCTCCAGGCCCTCTCAATAAGCAACATGATGAATGGACCATAAATTGGGCACTTGTGCTCAGAAACAGCCGCCAGAAGCTCAGACCACATGACGTGAGAGATGTCCAGGGACTCGCCGGTGTTTGCGTCCTTCTCACGCTGGCAGAAAAGAAGCATGTCCACAAGGTAAGAGTGTACCATGTCTAGATTCCCAATACGAGGGAAGAGAGTCTCGCGGAAGATACGGTGAAGGATGTCCAGATAGGTAGACAACTCATAGGTCTCCTTCCTGGTCTCAGGGTGGACCTTCCGAGTATAGTAGGGACAGAGGGCTTGCTTGTGAGTGGAGGTGACATTTTGGTGAGGACGAAAACCAACTGGAGTCTCGAGCCCTTGATCTTCCACCTCAAGCAGCCCCATGAAGGCCTGCCACTTGACAGCTAACACCTTTCCATTTGTCATCCAAGTCAGAGTCCTGTCTGCATCGGTTCCTAGGTGAACAGTGGCAAAGAATTGTACCAGCAAATCTGCATCAAAATCCTTGTTGAACTGCATGATCCTGAGAATGTTCAACTGAGAGCACATCTGTAGGGCATCACCAAAGTACTCAAGGTCCTTCTCCATAGCATCCGTGTTGATGGAATGAACATTGACAAAGAGATTCTTCTTAGCCTTGATCACATCAAAGTATGTGGCATACTGAAACCGGTTCCAGAACGGGCGATTGACAAGATTGGGTTCTTGGTCTTCCTCATAGGGGTTGAGCCGACGCCTGTCCCAGAATTCCTTGCTAGACATCTCAGTCACTTTCTTGCCACTTGGCTTCGGTCGGCTGGCAACCTTCTTCTTGCGAGGAGGATTAGCACTGGAGGAAGCACCCCCTGCTGGCTGTGGAGCACTGGAAGAACCACCTGCAGTCTCAGATGAGCGGTACCGCTTCGACGTTGACCGCCCGGGGTTGACACGGCGGACTTGCTGCTCAGGATGTTCATCACCTGGAACCAAACACACGGACACTAGAAACAACCAGAAGGAACGATCAAAACCAAATAAACACAACAAAGATGGATCAACATGTGGTAGGAAACAATGGAACTGGGCATCCAGCGGTAGTACCGTGCCTGCTCAGCGGTAGTACCGCTTAGCCACATAAGCGGTAGTACCGCTCCGTGGAGCGGTAGTACCGTGCCAGATGGGCGGTAGTACCGCCCGAGATGGGGCACGGCGGATCCTTACTGCCGTGGTCAGATCCGGCACTACTGGGGATGCCAAATTCAAAAATAAACCTACCAAACATCAATCCAAAGAGTCTAGTTGCCTTCTCCAACCTACTCAAGCCTAGATTTGGCCAAAAATCTAGAGATGCAACTACTATTGCCCCTAAAACGCGAGATCTGAAAACTAGACAAGAAGAGAAGAGGAACGGGGGCAATACCGGCATCCATGGCAAGAGGACGAGGTGGGGATCGACTCCACCGAAGGAAATGGAGAGGAACGGTCCGGAGACGGAGGGCCGCCGGAGCCTTCCCGCGGTGAGATGGCGCTGGAGAGAGAGGAAGAGGAACCAGGGGACGAAGCAAATGGGTATGGGGTGGAGGAAACCACCCCTGCCCACGACTTAACCCCCTGGCCCCGCCCCTCAGCGGTAGTACCGTGGTGAGGGGCGGTAGTACCGCTTAGCCATATAAGCGGTAGTACCGCTCCGTGGAGCGGTAGTACCGCTCCAGCGGTAGTACCGCTCCCTCACAACGGTAGTACCGCCCAGCGCAACTCAAACCAGACTCAACACATATGGTTCAAAACGAAAGACGGGAAACAACGGCAAGAAGACCAACAAGAGCACTAGCAAGAGAACAAGAATCACACGCCTTTATATGAGAGGGCGGTGGCTGAGGCCACCTATGTTTGAGTCAATTGGTATGGCACCGCGAAGAATTATCCTTGGGCCCATGACCAAAACTCGTCTTTGAAGCACAAGTACCATAAAAAATGGCTAATGTGAAAGAGTGAGATTAGTTTATGCATTATGGGGGGAGGAAGAGTTCATTGAGAGAACAACACTCCCCCTAAGTCCATGCCTACACCTAGACAAGAATGCATGATGAATGTGAGGGGTGTGCAAAGGTTCAAACCACATTGCTCGAATCAATGATATTTAGCTCATGCCTTAACTCGCGAAATCTTGCTTCATCCAATGGCTTCGTGAAAATATCTGCAAGGTTATCATGAGTGTTGACATAGTTGAGCTCGATCTCCCCTCGCCCGATATGATCCCGGATGAAGTGATACCGAATCTCAATATGCTTCGTCTTGAAGTGTTGCACCGGGTTGAGAGAAATCTTGATAGCACTTTCATTGTCACACCAAAGAGGCACTTTGTCACAAATGACACCGTAATCCTTTAAAGTTTGCCTCATCCATAATAGTTGTGCACAACAACTTCCGGCCGCCACATACTCTGCTTCGGTGGACGAGAGGGACACACAACTTTGCTTTTTAAAAGACCAACTTACCAAAGAGCAATCAAGAAATTGGCACCCTCCGGAAGTGGACTTTCTATCCACTTTGTCTCCCGCCCAATCGGAGTCCGAATAACCTACAAGCTTGAAGTTTGCTCCTCTTGGGTACCATAGGCCAAAGTTTGGGGTATGAGCCAAATATCGAAAGATTCGCTTGACCGCCACAAAGTGGCTTTCCTTAGGTGCGGCTTGAAACCGTGCACATATTCCCACACTCAACATGAGATCCGGTCTAGATGCACAAAGGTAAAGCAAGGATCCAATCATAGAGCGATATACCTTTTGATCCACCGCTTTACCATTGGGATCAATGTCAAGTTGGCACTTGGTGGGCATTGGAGTGGAAGCCGGCTTGACATCACTTAGCTTGAATCTCTTTAGCATGTCTTGAGTGTATTTGGCTTGGTTGATGAAGGTTCCTTCTCTTCTTTGTTTGATTTCGAATCCGAGAAAGAACTTCAACTCTCCCATCATAGACATCTTGAACTTTGAGGTCATGAGAGCGGCAAATTCTTCATTGAAAGCTTTGTTAGGGGAACCAAAAATAATATCATCAACATATAGTTGGCACACAAACAACTCCTCTTTGACCTTCTTAGTAAAAAGAGTGGGGTCGATTTTCCCGATTTCGAATCCACGATCTTGTAACAACTCCGTAAGATGCTCATACCACGCACGTGGGGCTTGTTTAAGGCCATAGAGCGCCTTGTGGAGTTGATACACATGATCGGGGAAATAGGGATCTTCGAACCCGGGGGGTTGTTTGACATATACCAACTCATTTATGGGACCATTAAGAAAAGCACTCTTCACATCCATTTGTTGCAAAGTGAAATTATGATGAGAAGCATAAGCAATCAACAAACGAATAGATTCAAGGCGAGCAACGGGAGCAAAGGTTTCACCGTAGTCAATACCCTCGACTTGGGAGTAGCCTTGTGCCACCAAACGAGCCTTGTTGCGAACAATGATTCCATGAGCGTCTTGCTTGTTCTTGAATATCCACTTGGTTCCAATGACATTATGATTCCCGGTTGGCCTTGGCACTAACTTCCACACTTGGTTATGTTCGAAGTTGTTGAGTTCTTCATGCATGGCGTTGAGCCAATCCGGGTCCTCAAGCGCTTCATAAACCTTTTGGGGTTCGACACAAGAAACAAACGCATGATGTTCACAATAGTTTGCTAATTGTCTACGAGTGCTTACCCCCTTTCTTAGGCTTCCAACCACATTCTCCATGAGATGACCTTTGGTGGTGAGCTTGGACGCGATCTTAGCGGCACGACGCTCCAATTCCTCCTCGGAAGTGAAGTGAGGAGGGGTTACTTGATCATCTTGAGCGTCGTCTTGAGCTTGTTCTTGATCTTGAACTAGCTCGAGGGGAAGAACTTGACCTCGGGTATCATTTGATGGATCACCACCATCTTGAGGTTGATCTTGCCTTTGATCTTGTTCATGAGGTTGAGGGCCTTCACTTTGTTCTTCGGAAGCGTGTGGGTCTTGGGTTGGTGATGGCTCCACTTGAGTGGAGCATTGTCCTTCTCCTTCGGCCACAAGGGGTTCCTCAATGGGTAGGATATATCCAATACCCATTCTTCTTATGGCTTGGGGAGGAATTTCATCACCTACATCACAAGTACCACTTTGCTCCACTTGGGAGCCGTTATTTTCATCAAACTCCACGTTACACGTCTCCTCAATAAGTCCCGTGGACTTATTGAGAACACGGTAAGCATGGGAGTTTGTAGCATAACCAACAAATATGCCCTCATGAGCTCTAGTCTCAAATTTAGACAAACGAACACCTTTCTTGAGAATGAAGCACTTACACCCGAACACCCGAAAGTACTTGAGGTTGGGCTTGTTACCGGTGAGGATCTCATATGGAGTCTTGTTCAAGCCTTTGCGAAGATAGAGCCGATTTGAAGCATGACACGCGGTGTTGATGGCTTCGGCTCAAAAGTTGTATGGAGACTTGAACTCCGCCATCATGGTCCTTGCCGCATCCATCAACGTCCGATTCTTCCTCTCCGCAACACCATTTTGTTGAGGGGTGTAAGGTGCGGAATATTGATGCTTGATCCCCTCATCACTGAGAAACTCATCCAAGGTGTAGTTCTTGAACTCGGTGCCGTTGTCACTTCTTATTGTCAAGATCTTTGCATTGTGCTGACATTGGGCTTCATTTGCAAAGTCAGTGACTGTTTGTTGGGTCTCACTCTTCCTCTTGAAGAAATACACCCACGTGTATCTGGAATAATCATCCACAATTACCAAGTAATACTTTCTACCCCCAAGACTATCAAAGGATGGAGGCCCAAAGAGATCCAAATGAAGGAGCTCCAACGGCCTCTTCGAGTAAATAAGAGTCGTGGGAGAGTGAGCCTTCTCATGAAGCTTTCCTTCGATACAAGCACTGCAAGCACGATCTTTGGCAAAACTAACGTTCGTTAGTCCACGGACATGGTCCCCCTTGAGAAGACTTTGCAAAGATCTCATATTGACATGGGCTAAACGGCGATGCCAAAGCCATCCCACGTCAACTTTAGCCATTAGGCATGTCGCGGTCTTAGTGGGTTGCTCCGAAAAGTTAATCACATAGAGACCGTTCTCGACATGCCCAACAAAGGCTACTTTAAGAGTCTTGCTCCACAAGAGGGCCACGGTATCAATATCAAAGAAAGTGGCAAAACCCATGATAGCAAGTTGACGAACGAAAAGTAAATTGTATGCAAGGGACTCAACTAGCATAACCTTCTCGATCGTGAGATCATGAGAAATGACAACTTTGCCGAGTCCCAATACCTTAGAAGACGAGGCATCACCCCACTCGACATTGGTGGGCATAGATGGAATCTTGTGCACGTCCACCACCAAGTCCTTGCTTCCGGTCATATGATTTGTAGCTCCACTATCGAGCAACCATGATCCCCCACCGGAAGCAAACACCTACAAAAGATCAATGCTTGGTTTTAGGTACCCACTTTGTAATGGGTCCTTTGATGTTAGTAATAAGGGTCTTAGGAACCCAAATAACGATTCAATGTACTCATAAGGAGAACCAACGAATTTGGCATAAACATGCCCATCACTAGCACGTCATAACACATAAGAAGGATTAAAGTCGACGGCTTTGTTGGAAGAAGTGGCATTGCTCTTCTTGACACCGCCACCCTTCGCATTGTTCTTCTTCTCCTTGGAAGCACCCTCTCCCTCCTTCACAAAAGTTTGCTTGAGAGGAGGAGGTCGCTTGGTCTTGTCATTCTTCTTCTTGTTCTTGGAATTGGGTGTGAACCCAATCCCCTCCTTGGCCACAACTTCCTTTTGATTGCTCAAGAGGTCGTTGAGGTTCTTCTCACCTTGTATGCATGACACAAGGTCTTTCTCAAGTTGCTCCTTCAACTTAGCATTCTCCTCAACAAGATGCACATGCTCACAACACGGGTTAGTAGCATTTGCATTATCAATTAACACCATATGAGGAAAGGTGGCTTTCTCCTTTGTTAGCTTCACTTGGAGTTGATCATGAGACTCCTTGAGGCTAGCATGAACACCCTTCAAGACTTTGTGAGCCTTGTCGAGAATGCCAAACTCCTCTTTGAGTTTAGCAAGATCAACCCCAAGTTTTTCCTTCTCGGAGTTTAGCACACGAGACACAACAAGAGCATGATCAAGATCTTTCTTTAACTTAGCATGATCATCGTTGTATGACTCCTCAAGAGCCAAACGAAGACCACGCTCTTCGTCAAGAGCATTGGAGAGATCCGAAATCTCATCGGCATAGTCACGACTATGCCCCTCCATCTTAGAGATGGTATCTGCGTGAGCCTCGATCATGTCATTGGCTTCACCAAGTTGTTCCAAGAGAGCAATGAAGTGCTTCTTGGATTTACCCTTAAGTTTACCCATAAAGATCTCAAACTCATTTTCCTCCACATTTGTCCCCTCATGTTCATCAATGCTATCCGTCGAAGAAGGATGATCAATGATGGTAGTATTGATGTTGGAGGTTACCTTATTGGTGGCTTTAGCCATGAGGCACTTGGCGGTGATGTTCTCATTGGGTGAGTCGAAGAAAGACACCCGTGAAGTCTTCGCAATGGCAACGGAGGCCATGGCAACCGACTCACTATCTTCATCATCGTCATCATCCTCATTGTACTCTTCTTGAACCACCAACGCCTTGGGAGGAGTCTTCTTGGTGAAGTTGCTCTTGTTGGGGAATGACTTGGCCTTGTCTTTTCTAATGAGCTTGCCACCATTGTCTTCCCTCTTCTCGTAAGGGCACTCCACAACAAAGTGGCTAACATTGCCACAATTGAAGCAAGTCCTCATCCGTTGCTTGCCCTTTGCGCCACTTGAGTTGCTTTTGTTGAAGTTTGGCCTTGTGTTCTTCTTGCTCCAAAATTGCCTTGAAGCAAGAGCCATGTGTTCATGATAGGCATACTTCATATCTTCGAGGTTGCCTTCCTCTTCTTCCTCTTCATCCTCTTCCTCCATACTAACCTTGGCCTTTAGAGCAAGGTTGGGCTTCTTAACTCTTTGAGAGCGAAGAACCGCATTGTCGGCGGTCTTGTCCAAGATGCTCATAGCCACAAACTCATCCAACACTTCAGTTGAGGACAAGGTGTGAAAGTCCGGCCTTTGACGAATTACGGAGGACATGGCTTTGTGGTAGGGCATCATTGCCTTGAGGAACTTGCGCTTGATCCAATTGTCATCCGTGTCCTTGCTTCCATGATCTCGGAGCGAGACCGCGAGTTTGGTTACTCTCCGAAAAAGCTCACGAGGTTCTTCATCTTCTTTCATTGCAAACTCGTTGGCTTCATCTTGCACCACTTCATAGTTGGAGCGTTGAAGCGCTTCCCCGATAAAGGGAAACAACTTGGAGCCACGCATCTTTGGCCACGGTGTAAGGCCGGAGATGAGGAAGATCTTCGGGTGGGATGGCTTCTTGGATGATGAAGAGAGCATTTTCATTGAATTGATGATCCACAACTTCTCTAGGAGTGAAGTTACTTCGGTCATGCGGATAAAAGCCTTCTTCAATGATTCTCCAAAGGTTAGTGTTCACATGATTTAAATGACGCTTAAAACGATAGACCCAAGAATCAAAATCTACATTCTTCTCAATCTTAGGGGCCGGGCCGGCATGATTCAAATGAGTGGAAGGGAGCGGTCCACCATAGACAGGTGGAGGTTCCACATGGGCAAAGATGCCGGTCCCATTTTTATCACTAGAACAAGGAGCCTTCTCGCTCGAAGCTTCCCCCTTGTCGGAGGTAGCATCCGTCACCTTGTTAGCGGGATCACCCACTTTCAACGGTGCGGTGGTAAGTTTAAGCCCTTCTAAGAATTTATTCAACATGCTTTCGACCTTGGTCGTCATGGAGGTTTTCAATGTGTCCAACGCCACATTGAATTCCTCACGAGAGACCGCGGTTCCCCCATCTCCCGTAGACGAGACTGGATTCTCACCGGAGTGCTCCTCCGCACCGTCTACGACGTCAACCATACTCTTTGGATGGTAAAGTCCTTAATAAAGAGACGAGGCTCTGATACCAATTGAAAGGATCGATATAGTTGACTAGAGGGGGGGGGGGTGAATAGGCAACTAACAATTTTTAGCTTTTCTTTACCAAATTAAACTTTGCATCAAAATAGGTTGTCTAGATATGCAACTAAGTGAGCAACCTATATGATGCAACGACAACAAGCACGCAATTAAGTAAGAGATATAACACAAGTAAACTAGCTAAAGTAAAGGAACGAGATAACCAAGAGTGGAGCCGGTGAAGACGAGGATGTGTTACCGAAGTTCTTTCCTTTTGAGGGGAAGTACGTCTCCGTTGGAGCGGTGTGGAGGCACAATGCTCCCCAAGAAGCCACAAGGGCCACCGTATTCTCCTCACGCCCTCACACAATGCGAGATGCCGTGATTCCACTATAGGTGCCCTTGAAGGCGGCAACCGGACCTTTACAAACAAGGTTGGGGCAATCTCCACAACTTAATTGGAGGCTCCCAACGACACCACAAAGCTTCACCACAATGGACTATGGCTCCGCGGTGACCTCAACCGTCTAGGGTGCTCAAACACCCAAGAGTAACAAGATCCGCTAGGGCTAAGTGGGGGGAATCAAATTCTCTTGGTGGAAGTGTAGATCGTGGCCTTCTCAACCAATCCCGAGCAAATCAACAAGTTTGATTGGCTAGGGAGAGAGATCGGGCGAAAATGGAGCTTGGAGCAACAATGGAGCCTTTTTGGGGGAAGAGGTGAGTCAACTTTGGGGAAGAAGACCCCTTTATATAGTGGGGGGAACAAACCAACCGTTACCCCCCTTCAGCCCCGAAGAGAGCGGTAGTACCGCTGTGCCAGCGGTACTACCGCTTGCCACTATAAGCGGTACTACCGCTGCACACCGCGGTACTACCGCTTGGCCCACAGCGGTACTACCGCAGAGGGAGGGCGGTACTACCGCACAGGAGCGGTACTACGGCCCCCACAGCCGCGGCCAGTACCGTAAAACCCGACACGAAAAAGGAGCCCTCGAATCGAGGCGGTACTAGCACGAGACCACCGCGGTACTACGGCTTGGGGCCACTAGCGGTACTACTGCTCTGGAGCGGTACTACCGCCCCCAGAGCGGTACTACCGCTTGTGGCGCCCAAGCGGTACTACCGCTCCGTCCCGCGGTACTACCGCTGGGACCAGAGTTAGTACACACATGGGGCTACTAGCGGTACTACTGCTCTGGGCGGTACTACCGCTCCGGAGCGGTACTACCGCTTGTAGCACCCAAGCGGTACTACCGCTCAGGGCCGCGGTACTACCGCTGGGACCAGAGAGGGCACAAATAGAGGAGACCCAAGCCCATCATCGAAACGGAAAGGCTCGGAGGGAGGGGCAAAGGAAGTGTACGTGATGATTCCACCCTAGCCTTTCCAAAACGGACCCCCTCTTGATAGTACGGTAATCCCTATGAAACTAGTCCACCAAACTAATCCGAAAGGACTACACCGTCTTCGCTTTAAGATCCAAGGGGAGAAAATCGTCTCGTGCCAAAAGGATGAATCTCTGAAAAACACTCAACGCACATGATTAGTCCGCAAAAGCATTGTCATCAATCACCAAAACATCTTAGGGATAAATATGCCCTTACAGGGTTGTTGTAACTTAATTATTCGGGCGTCACAAGAGGCAAGCGGCGGCGGCGGTTGCGCAGTCGACAGTGACTGCAAGGAGGAGCGGGGTCGAGGGCGCGGCTATTTATGGAGGAGGGCGGCCTCGGGAGGCGTGGAGGAGGGGCAAGGGCAAAGGCGGCGGGGCACGGTGTCCGCGACGGACACGGCGGCGGCGGCGCTGTCGTGCGGCGGGGGGAGTCCCGCTGGAGCTCGGGGACGCGTGGCTGGGCTGGGCCGCGGCCTGGTTGGCTAGCTGGGCCGGCCCAGTTCGGCGGAGGGAGGTTTTTTTAAACACGACGAAAAATAAAATAAAGCGAAATAAAATAAAATAGAACCTAGGCATATAATATATTAAAATTTTCAAAAAAAGATTTTCTACAACGTGGACATTTTTATAATGCCAAATAAAATCCACGAAAATTTAAATAAAGCAAAGAGTGGTACTGCCCTACTAAAATCCAATAAAAATCATTTTAAAAATACCAAAATGATTTCAAATTTATTTATCTCCAATTTTCTGATGTAGGGAATCATGTTACCCTATTTTCCACATATTTTTATTTTGGAGAAAAAATAATTTGAATAAAACCAAAATAACTCCAAATTGAAAATAATTTTCAAAAGGACTTTTAAATTTAATTCTTTTAAAACTTCCAACTCATATTTCATATATTTTGAAGAAGTCATTTTATCTTCTCTCATGAAAATCATTGAGTTGCTTGAAGTTTCAGAATTTGGAATATTTTCGAATGAAATTCAAATATTTCAACAACCCTTTTCATTTAATTAAATGGAAGAAGTCATGTCATCTTCTCTCTAGGGTTTTGTGTTGAAAAGAATTTGAATTCATGGAGATCAAAATGCAAAAAGATGAAAGTTTGGGAAAGTCCTTTTATTCCCACTCATTTAACTTTCAAAAAGTTTCGAATTTACTCACTTTCAGACAATCAACCAAACAATCAATCAAATCTATCTATTTATTATAACATTCCAAAATTTAGAATTTTGGGATGTTACATCAAGAGTTTGCCCAATTCATTGGAAATGTCGGGCTAACCAACTTCCTCGCAGATGAGTGTGACCAACACCACACCCTCATGAACTCCTTTGTGCAAAAAATTTATTTTCCGAATAGGCATGAACCTCCTGCGGTGCGGTTTAATTTATATTCTAAAACCCGTCAAATACCGCTCACTGAATTTTGTGAGATATGTTTAATTCCCTCTGACGAGAAATTAAGAGAGCCTAGACCGGCAGAGTTTGAGGACTTCCTCCTCACTTTGACAGTGGGTGAGGAAAGAGGCGTGTCGAAAGCCACCGCCACTAGTCTGCAGTTTCCTTCTGTGCATTACTTTGCTTTATTTATCACGAAGTGTTTGACTGCTAGGGAGAAGGGTAGTATACTTAGTGCTCCTGACCTCGCCATTTTACGCTGTGCACTTCACAATGATCACACATTTAACCTAGGAGCTATCAATGCACGACGTCTGCACCTTAACAGAACTAAGGGCAAAATCCATGGTGGTATTTATGCCACTTGCTTAGTGAGTCACTTTAATGTTTAGATACGCCACCATGACTAACCTTTGCCCCGAGTTTATCTAGATCACCAGGCGATGGTGGCTCACCAATTTACTAATGCTGTCGATTCTTTTAACAACATTCGTTACAACTTGGTTTCCAGTGAGAAAACTCGTTATATTAACCCGTTGCCTGCACCTGCCTTGTTTTATTCTATTGCCAGGAACGGATACACCGTCCTACCAGCGGACATTATTGCCTACCGAAACAATTAGACAGCGGTAGAGGAGGAGCTCCAGGAGTGGACGCTCAGGTGCCGCCGCCACAACACTTTCACATCCGACCGGAAGGCTACTACGGATGGTGATTACCAAGCTAGGCCAAAAGCCTAAGCTTAGGGGAGTACGTATTTCCACCGACATTACATTCATGTTCACACACTTCATTTCAGTTATCGGTGTTAATACTTTTTCATTGTATTGTCCATGCTAGATTAATCTTCTCGCTTTCTTCTTGTGTGTTTGAAAAAACTTTGAGAAAACCCCAAAATATTTCTTGCTTATTTTCGGTTTTTCTTTCTAGTTTAACTAGTTGTAGTATTAAAAGAAAACCCAAAAAGATTTATCAGGTCTTCTTTTGCTTGTTGGGAGCTTTCCCGTGTAAATAGTTTTTCTCGTTTTTATTTTCCTTTGCTTAATTTGCTTCTTCCAAGAAAAAATAAAAACTCCAAAAATATTTTAGTGTGTTTCTCTGATATTCTTTTCTTTTGTTTTGTTGAGTCGTACCAAGGAGAAGACCACGATGAAAATGTTGAGTGACTCTCATATGTATTATTGTTGATCTAACAAAGATCCCATATTATTTTGTCTTCTTCTCTGAATAAAATGTTGTAGATTCCAGCTTAGTCTACGACACTCTTGCACTATTATTATTTTCACATCATTCGGTCGTGCAAGTGAAAGGCAATAATAACGATATTTGATGAAGTGATTGTGGCAGGGAAAAGCGGGTATGAACTCGACTTGTTTTTGTTTTTGTAAATATATTTAACTCAGTATCCATGATTCAGCATATTATGATTAAACATGTTTGCAATAAAAATTAGAGATTATAGTTGCTCATGCCATGCTTAAGTAGCTAGGAGTGGATAATGATTTATCTTAGATGTCGACATGCATTAAAATGATGGTGATGTAGTATGCTGATATGGTATCCTCCTCTGAATGTTTTAAGTGGCTTGACTTGGCACATGTTCACACATGTAGTTGAATCAAAACCAACATAGCATCTACGATATTTATGTTCATGGTGTTTATATCCTACACATGCTAGTACTTAATGTTAATTATTCATAGTGCATGCTCATGAGCGCTCTCTAGCTGGCCGCTTCTCAACCTATTTGCTAGCCTTAGCCTATACTAAGCGGGAATACTGCTTATGCATCAAAATCCTTAAACCAAAGTCATTCCAGATGAGTCCACTCTATCTACCTATATGCGGTATTACCCTAAAATTTGAAATGAACATCTGTTTTCTGTGCCTGGACCACTCATGAAGCGACAGGGGGTGGTCAGTATCTTCCATGCTAAGCGGGTTATTCTCATGATGAGTGTTTATTCACTCGTCCTTGCACGAGAGTGGCCAGTAACGAGATGCCCAATCCCATAAATATCTGCAAATAATTAAACAAAACTCCCCGAGACTGTTGTTGGTATGGAAGGCACCCGTGGATTCAGCTAGCCATGACTTGTGTTTGTTGGTGGAGGGGGAGTAAACTTTACTTTTACCGCTTGGGAACCACCGCTAATTTGTTTAGCATGGAAGATATTGAAAACTCTTGGTCGTAACGTTGTCAGGAAGGGTATACCTCCGAAAACTTTAATTAGCTCTGATTTAAGCTTTTTCGAGCTCTGGCACCGCTGCAAATCCCTTCTTCCATCTGCGAAGGGCCTATCTATTTACTTTCATGTTATTTTATTTTTATGTTGAGTCATCACCTTCTACCATCATGACTGGATCATGTTCGCCAGTCCTGAGAGCACTATTGTCATCCTCATGCATTGTGTATAGTTAATGTTGAATGCATCATGACTGGATCTCTTCTACCATGAATTACAATGTTTAGTCGCTGCTTGAACTTTGAAGGTGCTCTGCATTTATGTTTTGCGGTCTCAGAAAGGGCTAGCGAGATACCACTATTGTCATATTATATCGTGATTGTTTTGACAAAGTGTTGGCATTTGAAATACTTTATTATTGCTCGCTAGTTGATTATGCCATTGATATGCGTGAATATAATTTCGAAGAGTTATTGCTTGCATGGTTAGTCATGATCTTTGCTGAAAATTGACGACCCACAAGTATAGGGGATCTATCATAGTCCTTTCGATAAGTAAGAGTGTCGAACCCAACGAGGAGCAGAAGGAAATGATAAGCGGTTTTCAGCAACGTATTCTCTGCAAGCACTGAAATTATCGGTAACAGATAGTTTTGTGATAAGGTAATTTGTAACGGGTAACAAGTAACAAGTGTAAATAAAGTGCAGCAAGATGGCCCAATCCTTTTTGTAGCAAATGACAAGCCTGGACAAACTCTTATATAGAGAAAAGCGCTCCCGAGGACACATGGGAATTATCGTCAAGCTAGTTTTCATCACGTTCATATGATTCGCGTTCGGTACTTTGATAATTTGATATGTGGGTGGACCGGTGCTTGGGTGCTGTCCTTACTCGAACAAGAATCCCACTTATGATTAACCCCTATTGCAAGCATCCGCAACTACAAAAGAAGTATTAAGGTAAACCTAACCATAGAATGAAACATATGGATCCAAATCAGCCCCTTACGAAGCAACGCATAAACTAGGGTTTAAGCTTCTGTCACTCTAGCAACCCATCATCTACTTATTACTTCCCAATGCCTTCCTCTAGGCCCAAACAATGGTGAAGTGTCATGTAGTCGACGTTCACATAACACCACTAGAGGAGAGACAACATACATCTCATCAAAATATCGAACGAATACCAAATTCACATGACTACTAATAGCAACACTTCTCCCATGTCCTCAGGAACAAACGTAACTACTCACAAAGCATATTCATGTTCATAATCAGAGGGGTATTAATATGCATAATGGATCTGAACATATGATCTTCCACCAAATAAACCAACTAGCATCAACTACAAAGAGTAATCAACACTACTAGCAACCCACAGGTACCAATCTGAGGCTTTGGGACAAAGATTGGATACAAGAGATGAACTAGGCTTTTAGAGGAGATGGTGCTGGTGAAGATGTTGATGGAGATTGACCCCCTCCCGATGAGAGGATCGTTGGTGATGACGATGGCGATGATTTCCCCCTCCCGGAGGGAAGTGTCCCCGGCAGAACAGCTCTGCCGGAGCCCTAGATTGGTTCCGCCAAGGTTCCGCCTCGTGGCGGCGGAGTCTCATCCCGAAAGCTTGCTTATGATTTTTTCTCGGACGAAAGACTTCATATAGAAGAAGATGGGCACCGGAGGGCCATCAGGGGGCCCACAAGGCTGGGGCGCGCCTAGGGGGTAGGGCGCGCCCCCACCCTCGTGGCCAGGGTGTGGGCCCCCTCCGGTATTTTCTTCGCTCAGTATTTTTTATTATTTCCAAAAATGACTTCCGTGGAGTTTCAGGACGTTTGGAGTTGTGCGGAATAGGCTCTAATATTTGCTCCTTTTCCAGCCCAGAATTCTAGCTGCCGGCATTCTCCCTCTGCATGTAAACCTTGTAAAATAAGAGAAAATAGGCATAAGTATTGTGACATAATGTGTGATAACAGCCCATAATGCAATAAATATCGATGTAAAAGCATGATGCAGAATGGACGTATCAACTCCCCCAAGCTTAGACCTTGCTTGTCCTCAAGCGGAAGCCGATAACGATAAATATGTCCACATGTTTAGAGATAGAGGTGTCGGTAAAATAAAATACGGACATGAAGGCATCATGATCATTCTTATAACAGCAACATATATGGATATTGTCATATTATTTCTTATGATAAAGTAACAATCTACCCACAATGTAAAGTATGAACCAGAAACTTCATTGAGAACTAACAAACTGTAATCTCAGTCATTGAGGCAATTGCAATTTATCATAACATCAGAAAGAGTCTATGTAAGAGCTTTTCAGCAAGTCCACATACTCAACTATCATTTAGTCTTTCACAATTGCTAACACTCACGCAATACTTATGGGTATGGAGTTTTAATCGGACACATAGAAAGATAGGGGCTTATAGTTTCGCCTCCCAACCTTCTACCTCAAGGGTAATGTCAACAATAATAGCTCATGCTAACTTACATCCAATTAGATATATATATATATATATATATATATATATATATATATATATATATATATATATAAAGAACGTCACTTTATATTGCCACTTATGATATGGACCTTTATTATGTAGTCCGTCGCTTTTATTTCTTCCACATCACAAGATCGTATAAAGCTTATTTTCTCCCACACTAATAAGTCATACATATTTAGAGAGCAATTTTTATTGCTTGCACCGATGACAACTTACTTGAAGGATCTTACTCAATCCATAGGTAGGTATGATGGACTCTCATGGCAAAACTGGGTTTAAGGGTATTTGGAAGCACAAGTAGTATCTCTACTTGGTGAAAAGAATTTGGCTAGCATGAGAGGGAAAGGCAAGCTCAACATGTTGGATGATCCATGACAATATACTTTATTTTAGATATAAGAAAACATAACTCATTACGTTGTCTTCCTTGTCCAACATCAACTCTTTAGCATGTCATACTTTAATGAGTGCTCACAATCATAAAAGATGTCCAAGATAGTATATTTATATGTGAAACCTCTCTTTCTTTATTAATTCCTATTAATTGCAACGATGACCAAAACTATGTTTGTCAACTCTCAACAACTTTTAATCATCATACTCTTTATATGTGAAGTCATTACTCTTCATAAGATCAATATGATCTCTTCGTTACTTTTTATTCTTTCTCTTTTCTTTTATTCACTCATAATCATAGCAAGATAATCAAGCCCTTGACTCAACACTAATCTTTATTATATAGCTCACGGACTCGATTACATAGAGGGATCATAAAGGAAAACTTAAAACTAGATCATACAAAAAACTTTATTCTACTAGATCAAGATATTACTAAAAGGATCGAACTAAGAAAAACGGTAAAGATAGGAGTGTGATGGTGATACGATACCGGGGCACCTCCCCCAAGCTTGGTAGTTGCCAAGGGGAGTGCCCATACCCAGGTGATTATATCTCTTTTGCTGGTGAAGGGGTTGTTGATGATGTAGGCTCGTTGTCCCTCTTCCAAGGCATAGGCTCCCCATCATAGAAGGATGATCGAGTCTCCGGGATCCTTAAATCTGCAGCCAAACTCATCCTCTTGAATCTATATTCATACTCACAGTTTTGGTTTTGCAGGTCATAGATCTGGGCTTGGAGGTGCTCGATTTTCTCGTGAAGCTTGAAGATGGCCTCCCCAATGTCCTTGGTGTCCAGCTTGTGGTTGTTGGTGAACTCCGTGATCATTATGTGATTGGAGTCAAGTCCGCGCTCCACCATCTCCTGACACTTGAAAACTTGTTGTTCCATCGCCTCGAGCCTTGTCTCCACACTTCCCGTCCTCCTTGGTCCCTCAACATCAAGGATGTGCAGCACCCCCTCATGCAACTCAATGGTTTGAGGGTGTTGCAGCACCTCCGCGAGGTAGGGGTTGATGACCTTCTCGGAGAACTTGTCCTTGGGGGCACTTGGAGATGTCATGATGATCTAGATCTGTCAGAAAAAACAGCTCGAAACAAGAACAGAAGATAATTGCGTGATACGGTGGTCAAAACCTTCGGGAGGTTATATAATGAATTTTTACCGACCAAAAGAAGTATCATGCAAGAAAACGGAGTCCGGAGAGCACACGAGGGGCCCACGAGGTAGGGGGCGCACCCAGGGGGTAGGGCGCGCCTCCCACCCTCGTGGAAGCCTCGTGTCCTTCCCGGACTGCTTCTTATTTTCCTATTTTTCTAAATATTCCAAAACGGAGAAAAATTGCAATTAGAACTGTTTTGGAGTCGGTTTACTTACCGTACCACATACCTATTCCTTTTCGGAGTCTGAAATGTTCTGGAAAGTGTCTCTTATGTATTCCTCCGGGGTTACGGTTTCAATAATATTAGTTTCAACATTTATAGGATTACCTGAGATATAATGTTTAATTCTTTGACCGTTCACCACCTTCGGATTTGTGCCTTCAAAGTTGTTGGTTTTTATGGCACCGGAACGATAGACCTCCTCGATAACGTAAGGACCTTCCCATTTAGAGAGAAGTTCTCCTGTAAAAAATCTTAAACGAGAGTTGTATAACAATACATAATCACCTACATTAAACTCACGCTTTTGTATCCTTTTGTCATGCCATCTTTTAACTTTTTCTTTAAACAACTTGGCATTCTCATAGGCCTGGGTTCTCCATTCATCAAGTGAGGTAATGTCAAATAACCTCTTCTCACCGGCAAGTTTAAAATCATAATTGAGCTCTTTAATGGCCCAATATGCCTTATGTTCTAATTCGAAAGGTAAGTGACATGCTTTTCCATAAACCATTTTATACGGAGACATACCCATAGGATTTTTATATGCAGTTCTATAGGCCCATAATGCATCATCAAGTTTCTTGGACCAATTCTTTCTAGATCTATTAACAGTCTTTTGCAAAATTAATTTGAGCTCTCTGTTACTCAATTCTACTTGACCACTAGACTGTGGGTGATAAGGGGATGCAATTCTATGATTAACATCATACTTAGCAAGCATTTTACGAAAAGCACAATGAATAAAATGTGAACCACCATCAGTCATTAAATATCTAGGGACTCCTAACCTCAGAAAAATTAACTTCTTTAAGCATCTTAATAGAGGTGTTATGATCAGCACTACTAGTTGGAATAGCTTCTACCCACTTAGTAACGTAATCAACAGCAACTAAAAATGTGTATACCCATTAGAGGAAGGAAACGGTCCCATATAATCAAAGCCCCAAACATTGAATGGTTCGATAACAAGTGAATAATTCATAGGCATTTCTTGACGTCTACTAATATTACCAATTCTTTGACATTCATTACAAGATGAGACAAACTTACGAGCATCCTTGAAGAGAGTAGGCCAATAAAAACCGGATTGCAATACTTTATGTGCAGTTCTATCTCCAGTGTGGTGCCCTCCATAAGCCTCGGAGTGACACTTGCGTATGATCTGTTCCTATTCATGCTCAGGTACACAACGACTAATAACACCATCTACTCCTTTATAAAGATGTGGTTCATCCCAGAAGTAATGTCTTAAATCGTAGAAAAACTTTTTCTTTTGCTGGTATGTGAAACTAGGTGGTATAAATTTAGCAACAATGTAATTAGCATAATCAGCATACCATGGAGCAGTACGAGAAGCATTTATGACATTTAATTGTTCATCAGGAAAGCTATCATCAATAGGTAGTGGGTCATCAAGAACATTTTCTAACCTAGACAAGTTATCTGCAACGGGGTTCTCAGCTCCCTTTCTATCAATAACATGCAAATCGAATTCTTGTAGCAAGAGAACCCATCTGATAAGTCTAGGTTTAGCATCTTTCTTTTTCATAAGATATTTAATAGCAGCATGATCAATGTGAATAGTTACTTTAGAATCAACAATATAAGGTCTGAACTTATCACAAGCAAAAACAACTGCTAAGAATTCCTTTTCAGTAGTAGCATAATTTCTCTGGGCATTGTCTAGAGTTTTACTAGCATATTGAATAACATTTAATTTCTTATCAACCCTTTGCCCTAGAACAGCACCTACAGCATAATCACTAGCATCACACATAATTTCAAAGGGTAAATTCCAATCAGGTGGCTCAACGATAGGTGCAGAGATTAATGCTTTCTTAAGTATTTCAAATGCTTCTACACAATCATCATCGAAGACAAAAGGTATATCTTTTTGTAATAGATTAGTCAGAGGCCGAGAAATTTTTGAGAAGTCCTTAATGAACCTCCTATAAAAACCGGCATGACCAAGGAAACTTCTTATACCTTTGATGTCCTTGGGACACGGCATCTTTTCAATAGCATCAACTTTAGCTTTATCAACCTCAATACCTCTTTCAGAAATTTTATGCCCCAAGACAATTCCTTCATTAACCATAAAGTGGCATTTCTCCCAGTTCAAGACAAGGTTAGTTTCTTCACATCTCTGCAAAACTCGATCAAGGTTGCTCAAGCAATCATCAAAAGAGGATCCATAAACGGAGAAATCGTCCATGAAAACCTCACAAATCTTTTCACAAAAATCAGAGAATATAGCCATCATGCATCTTTGAAAGGTAGCAGGTGCATTACATAAACCAAAAGGCATACGTCTATAAGCAAAAGTACCGAAAGGGCAAGTAAAAGTGGTCTTTGCTTGATCATCAGCTGACACAGGTATTTGAGAGAAACCAGAATAACCATCTAGAAAGCAAAAATGTGTGTGTTTGGATAATGTTTCTAGCATTTGATCAATAAAAGGTAAGGGGTAATGATCTTTTTTAGTAGCCTTATTTAATTTGCGGAAATCAATTACCATCCTATAACCTGTAATAATTCTTTGCGGAATCAATTCATCTTTATCATTAGGAACGACAGTAATACCTCCCTTCTTAGGGACGCAATGGACAGGACTTACCCACTGACTATCAGCAACGGGATAAATTATACCTGCCTCAAGGAGCTTTAGTATTTCCTTTCTTACCACTTCTTTCATCTTAGGATTCAGCCGTCGTTGATGATCAATAACTGGTTTGGCGTCTTTCTCCAAATTTATTTTGTGTTGACATAGAGTGGGACTAATGCCCTTAAGATCATCAAGAGTATATCCAATAGCAGCGCGGTGCTTCTTCAGAGTTTTCAATAGTTTTTCTTCTTCCTTTTCTGAAAGGTTAGCACTAATAATAACATGATATATCTTCTTTTCATCAAGATAAGCATATTTAAGAGTATCAGGCAATGGTTTAAGTTCAAACACGGGATCACCCTTGGGTGGAGGAGGGTCCCCTAGGATTTCAACAGGCAAGTTGTGTTTCAGGATAGGTCCTTGTTTAAAGAATACTTCATCTATTTCTCTTCTTTCATTCATAAACATATCATTTTCATGGTCTAGCAAATATTGTTCTAAAGGATCATTAGGAGGCACGACAAAAGAAGCAAGACCAATAATTTCATCTTTACTAGGCAATTCTTCATCACGGGGTTGTCTACGAAATTTAGAAAAATTAAACTCATGAGACATATCATCCAAACCAATCGTAACAACATCCTTTTCGCAGTCTATCTTAGCATTAACAGTGTTCAAGAAGGGTCTACCAAATATAATGAGACAAAAGCTATCTTGTGGTGAACAAAGAACAAGAAAATCAGCAGGATATTTAGTTTTCCCACACAAGACTTCAACATATCTAACAATCCCAATCGGTGATATAGTATCTCTATTGGCAAGCTTAATGGTAACATCAATATCTTCTAACTCAGCGGGTGCAATATCATGCATAATTTCTTTGTATAAGGAAATAGGTATTGCACTAGCACTAGCACCCATATCACATAAGCCATGATAACAATGATCTCCTATTTTAACAGAAATAACAGGCATGCCTACCACAAGTCTATGTTTATCTTTAGCACCAGGTTTAGCAATTCTAGCAGTCTCATCACAAAAGTAAATAACATGCCCATCAATATTATCAACCAAGAGATCTTTAACCATAGCAATATTAGGTTCAACTTTAACTTGCTCAGGAGGTTTGTGTGTCCTAATATTACTTTTGTTGACTAAAGTTGAAGCTTTAGCATGATCCTTTAATCTAACAGGGAAATGTGGTTTCTCCACATAAGCAGTAGGAACAACAGGATCATTATAGGTGATAGTCTTTTCTTCAACTTTAATAGGTGCAACTACTTTTACTTCAACGGGAGGATTATATTTAAACCACTTCTCCTTAGGGAGATCAACATGAGTAGCAAATGATTCACAAAAAGAAGCTACTATCTCAGAGTCAAGTCCATATTTAGTCTTAAATTTACGGAAAACATCGATATCCATAAAAGATTTAACACAATCAAACTTAGGTGTTGTACCTGACTCCTTACCTTCGTCGAGATCCCAATCTTCAAAGTTGCGTTTAATTCTTTCCAATAAATCCCATTTGAATTCAATATTCTTCATCATAAAAGAACACAAGAAGTATCGAGCATGGAGCGATTGTTGTCAGAAAGCCGAGCATAAATTTTTTGAATAATCATTTCTCTTGAGAGCTCATGATTGGGGAATGAATATAACATTGACTTAAGCCTCCCCCAAGCTTGAGCGATGCTTTCTCCTTCGCGAGGCCAGAAATTATATATATAATTACGATCACGATGAACAAGATGCATAGGATAAAACTTCTGATGAAATTCCAATTTCAATCGCTTGTAGTCCCATGTCAATGCATCTCCCTTCAAAGATAAAGGGAAGACCTTCTTCTTCAAAACATCATCGGGCATACCTGCAAGCTTACATAATCCACAAACTTCATCCACATAGATTAAGTGTAAATCGGGATGCAATGTTCCATCTCCTGCAAAAGGATTAGCTAGCAGTTTCTCTATCATACCCGAAGGAATTTCAAAGTAAACATTTTCAATAGGTTCAGTAGGTTGAGGAGAAACTATTTTCTCTACCGGTCGGGGTGAAGATACCCCGAACAAGCCCCTCAAAAGATTACTTTCCATAGTAACAAGTGACAGTAAATTTCAGCACACTATATAAATTTTTCCTTACCAAATTCCACCTACCAAAGGCACTTCACTCCCCGGCAACGGCGCCAGAAAAGAGTTTTGATGACCCACAAGTATAGGGGATCTATCGTAGTCCTTTCGATAAGTAAGAGTGTCGAACCCAACGAGGATCAGAAGGAAATGATAAGCGGTTTTCAACAAGGTATTCTCTGCAAGCACTGAAATTATCGGTAACAGATAGTTTTGTGATAAGGTAATTTGTATCGGGTAACAAGTAACAAGTGTAAATAAAGTGCAGCAAGATGGCCCAATACTTTTTGTAGCAAAGGACAAGCCTGGACAAACTCTTATATAGAGAAAAGCGCTCCCGAGGACACATGGGAATTATCGTCAAGCTAGTTTTCATCACGTTCATATGATTCACATTCGGTACTTTGATAATTTGATATGTGGGTGGACCGGTGCTTGGGTGCTGTCCTTACTTGGACAAGCATCCCACTTATGATCAACCCCTATTGCAAGCATCCGCCACTACAAAAGAAGTATTAAGGTAAACCTAACCATAGAATGAAACATATGGATCCAAATCAGCCCCTTACGAAGCAACGCATAAACTAGGGTTTAAGCTTCTGTCACTCTAGCAACCCATCATCTACTTATTACTTCCCAATGCCTTCCTCTAGGCCCAAACAATGGTGAAGTGTCATGTAGTCGACGTTCACATAACACCACTAGAGGAGAGACAACATACATCTCATCAAAATATCGAAAGAATACCAAATTCACATGACTACTAATAGCAACACTTCTCCCATGTCCTCAGGAACAAACGTAACTACTCACAAAGCATATTCATGTTCATAATCAGAGGGGTATTAATATGCATAATGGATCGGAACATATGATCTTCCACCAAATAAACCAACTAGCATCAACTACAAAGAGTAATCAACACTACTAGCAACCCACAGGTACCAATCTGAGGCTTTGGGACAAAGATTGGATACAAGAGATGAACTAGGGTTTTAGAGGAGATGGTGCTGGTGAAGATGTTGATGGAGATTGACCCCCTCCCGATGAGAGGATCGTTGGTGATGACGATGGCGATGATTTCCCCCTCCCGGAGGGAAGTGTCCCCGGCAGAACAGCTCTGCCGGAGCCCTAGATTGGTTCCGCCAAGGTTCCGCCTCGTGGCAGCGGAGTCTCATCCCGAAAGCTTGCTTATGATTTTTTCTCGGACGAAAGACTTCATATAGAAGAAGATGGGCACTGGAGGGCCACCAGGGGGCCCACAAGGCAGGGGGCGCGCCCAGGGGGGTAGAGCGCGCCCCCACCCTCGTGGCCAGGGTGTGGGCCCCCTCCGGTATTTTCTTCGCTCAGTATTTTTTATTATTTCCAAAAATAACTTCCGTGGAGTTTCAGGACGTTTGGAGTTGTGCAGAATAGGTCTCTAATATTTGCTCCTTTTCCAGCCTAGAATTCCAGCTGCCGGCATTCTCCCTCTGCATGTAAACCTTGTAAAATAAGAGAAAATAGGCATAAGTATTGTGACATAATGTGTGATAACAACCCATAATGCAATAATATCGATATAAAAGCATGATGCAAAATGGACGTATCAAAAACCTGGGTGTATATATATATATATATATGGACACAAGAACAAAAGAGTTCGTAAAAGTTTTTCTTTATCACTTTCAGTTTGTCAAATGAATTGCTTAAGGACTAGCAATGGGTTAAGCTTGGGGGAGTTGATACATATCCATTGTATCTACTTTTCCTAACGGTTTTGCTCTTGTTTTGGACTCTAATTTGCATAATTTCAATGAAACTAAACCGGACTGACGCTATTTTCAGCAGAACTACCATGATGTTTTTGTGCAGAACTAAAAGTTCTCAGAATTGGATGAAACTTTTTGGAGAATTATTTTGGAATAAATAAAAATACTGGAACCAAGACCCACTAGAGGGGGCCCCCAGCTGCCCACTAGGCACCAGGGCGCGCCACCCCCCTCTGGCGCGCCCTGGTTGGTAGTGGGGCCCACGAAGCTCCGCTGACCCTAATTCTGACGCTATAAAATCCTATTGTCCCAGAAAATACCAGAGAGGAAGTTTCATCACGTTTTATGATACGAAGCCGCCGCCACCTCCTGTTCTTCACCTGGAGGCCAGATTTGGAGCCCGTTCGGGGCTCCGGAGAGGGGGATCTTCGGTGTTCGTTGTCACCAACCATCCTCCATCACCAATTTCATGATGGTCACCGCCGGGAGTGAGTAATTCCTTCGTAGGCTTGCTAGACGGTGGTGGGTTGGACGAGATTCATCATGTAATTGAGTTAGTTCTGTTTGGGCTTGATCCCTAGTATCCACTATGTTATGAGATTGATGTTGCTATGACTTTGTTATGCTTAATGCTTGTCACTAGGGCCGGCGTGCCATGATTTCAGATCTGAATCGTTTATGCTTTCACCATTATATCTATGTTCTTGATCTAATCTTGCAAGTTATATGCACTTATTACGTGTTATGATCCGTAAACCCCAAGGTGGCAATAATTGGGATACTTTCCGGTGATGATCATAGTTTGAGGAGTTCATGTATTCACCATATGTTAATGCTTTGTTCCAGTTCTCTATTAAAAGGAGGCCTTAATATCCCTTAGTTTCCTTATGGACCCCACTACCATGGGAGGGTAGGACAAAAGATGTCATGCAAGTTCTTTTCCATAAGCATGTATGGCTATTTAAGGAACACTTGCCTACATTATATTTATGAATTGAAGATAGTTTTGTATCGCCCTAGGTTATGACAATTATATGGTGAATATCATCCAACGAAATCACCGATCCAATGCCTACGAGCTTTTCACATATTGTTCTTGCTGAGTTAATATTGCTATTGCTACTGTTTCAACTACTACAAAACTGTTACTACTGTTATCGTTACCACTGCTATTGTTACTACTACTATCAAACTATCATACTACTGTGCTACTGATCAATTTGTTGCAGATATTTAATCTCCAGGTGTGGTTGAATTGACAACTCAACTGCTAATACTTACAAATATTCTTTGGCTCCCCTTGTGTCGAATCTATTAATTTGGGTTGAATACTCTACCCTCAAAAACTGTTGCGATCCCCTATACTTATGGGTTATCAGACCCCTATTCGTCCATAAAAGGAGGCCCATGGCTACCTGGGCATGGGTCGACACTTTGCTCACTCTTACACAGTAGCTTCACCTCACGCGTTAACCTCTGGATTTGTTCTCCGTGCTCGTTGATCTCCATGGCCGAACTGCAAAGGGCCATCGCTGGTCTGACAATGAATTGTGGGTTTGTGATCAGATTATTCATTCAAAGTAAGTGAGTCTTTTCTGGACTTAATTATGCCTTATTGTTATAGCTTTGTATTTCTCTCTGATCTATATGTTTGGTTTGGCCAACTACATTGATTTATCTTCAATTGGAGAGGTCGATACGTCTCCAACGTATCTATAATTTATGAAGTATTCATGTTGTTATATTATCATTCTTGGAAAACAATCATTTTATAGCAACTTTATATCATTTTTTGGGACTAACCTATTGACCCAGTGCCCGGTGCCAGTTGTTGTTTTTGCTTGTTTTTTACATCGTAGGAAATCCATATCAAACGGAGTCCAAACACCGCGAAACTTTTTGTGGATTTTTTATGGACCAGAAGACCACCAATGGGCCAGAGCAGCACCTGGGGGGCGAGGGGGGCACAACCCACCAGGGCGTGCCTGGGGTCTCAGGCGCGCCCAGGTGGGTTGTGCCCACCTCGGTGGCCTCCCGCACCCCCTCTTTACCCTATAAATTCCCAAAAATTCCAAAAACCCTCAGGGTTAACCTAGATCAGAAGTTCTACTGCCGCAGGCCTCTATAGCCACCGAAAACTAATCTAGACCCTGTTACAGCACCCTGCCGGAGGGGGAATCATCTCCGGTGGCCATCTTCATCATCCCGGCGACCACCACGATGAGGAGGGAGTAGTCCACCTTCGGGGCTGATGGTTTGTACCAGTAGCTATGTGTTTAATCTCTCTCTCTCTCTCTCGTGTTCTTGAGATGTCATGATCTTGATGCATCGCGGGCTTTGTTAATATAGTCGGATCATATGGTGTGTTCCCCTCTCTATCTTGTCGTGATTAATTGAGTTTTCCCTTTGATATTTTGTTTAATCGGATTGAATACATTTATGGATTTGAGAGCACTTGATATATGTCTTGCATATGAATACTCGTGGTGACAATGGGGTATCATATTGATTCACTTGATATGTGTTTTAGCACTCAACTCGCGGATCCCCGAGGTGACATTGGGGTAATCTACGCATAGGGGTTGATGCACGTTCTTGTCTTTGTTTCTCCGGTAGAAATCTTGGGGCACTCTTTGAGGTTCCTTGTGTTGGATTGAGTATTATGAATCTGAAATTATTTGGTGTTATTCTAGTACGAACTTTTGGATAGGTCGATCGGAAAGAATAGCTTCGAGGTGGTTTCCTACCCTACAAACGAGTTCTTCTTATGTTCTCTGCTAGATAGGAACTTTGGAGTGATTCTTCATCGCACCTTGAGGGGTGGTTATATGATCCAATTATATTAGCAATGTTGAGAGATTGCACTAGCGAAAGTACGGACCCTAGGGCTCATTTTCAAGTATTGCAATACCGTCTTTGTGCCCGTTTACTATTCGCTACCTTGCTGTTTTTATTTATTCAGATTATAAAAATATATTTCTACCATCAATATTACACTTTTATCACCATCTCTCCACCGAACTAGTGCATCTATACAATTTGCTATTGTATTGGGTGTGTTGCGGACACAAGAGATTTCTTGTATTTGGTTGCAGGGTTTTTGAGAGAGACCATCTTCATCCTACACCTCCCACGGATTGATAAACCTTAGGTCATCCACTTGAGGGAAATTTGCTACTGTCCTACAAAACTCTGCGCTTGGAGGCCCAACACGAGTCTACAAGAATAAAGTTGCGTAGTAGACATCAAGCTCTTTTTTGGCGATGTTGCCAGGGAGGCTAGGAAAGCAGCACTCACATCCCGTCAACGAAGCTCTTTTCTGGTGCCGTTGCCGGGGAGGTGAGTGCCTGAAGGTATATCTTTAGATTTTGCAATCGAACCTTTTAGTTTCTTGTTTTATCACTAGTTGGGTCTATAAAAGAAAACTACAAAAAATGGAATTGAGGTTGCATCATATTATTCATCTTTATAATGTCTTTCGTGAAAATGATGGAAAGGAAAATTGTGCTCAATTGATAGAAGAAGAATTCAATAAAAAATTTGGCATAAAATCTTTGAATGATGAGCGTGATTGCAATGTTGTTAGTATGAATTCTCTGAATAGCCATGATGCTAATGATATGCAAAGCCGCAAGCGTGGGGATGCTATGTTTGATGAAGACGATATTTTTAGTCCTCCAAGATTTGATGTGCAAATTTGTTATAATGATTACATGCTTCAATTGACTATGATAACAAAGTTGCTATATATGATGATTATGGTGATGATATGTATGCTATTTTGAATAATGATAACCATGAAACTTGTCACCATGATCTTAATTTTCAATCCCATGATAGTTGTTTTGTTGAGTTTGCTCCCACTACTATTGATGAGAAGAAATTTGCATATGTGGAGAGTAATAAGTTTTCTATGCTTTTTTGTCATGAAAAGAATGCTTTATATGATAGTTATATTGTTGAATTCATTCATGATGCTGAAAATTATTATGAGAGGGGAACATATGCTTTTACATATCTCAATAATATCATGTTTCCTCTCTATGTGTTGAAAGTTTTGAAGTTATGCATGTTTTGCCTTCCTATGCTAGTTGATTCTTGTTCCCATAAGTGGTTTTCTCACAAAATCCCCATGCATAGGAAGTGGGTTAGGCTTTAATATGCTAGTCATATGCTTCATGATGCTCTCTTTATATTTGATTCTTATCTTTTATGTGAGCATCATTGGAATCATCATGCCTAGCTAAAAGGCATTAAAGAAAAGCGCTTCTTGGGAGACAACCCAACACTTTTACCAATGGTTTTTGTGTGTTCGCATGATTATGATACTGTAGTAATCATGTTTTATTACTTTTGTTTCAATAAAGTGCCAAGTAAGACCTTTGGGATGGCTTACGGTGATAGTCGATTTGATCTTGCTGAAAAACAGAAACTTTTGCGCTCAGAAAAACAATTCTCATTCTTAACAGAAGTGAGATAAAATGCTGATTCTTTTTGCAGAAGATTAATAGAAAATTTTCCCAGGTTTTCCTATTTTTTCAGGATTTTTGGAGTAGCAGAAGTATGGTTGGAGTACAGATTACTATAGATTGTTCTGTTTTTGACAGATTCTATTTTCAATGCATAGTTTGCTTGTTTTCTAGTTTCCATGGCTTATATTTCTCAATATAAATTATGGAAATGATATGCTACAGTAGGCATTGTGTGAGAACAATTATGAATCTTGTCTTTGACAGTATCAAAAGTGAAATGGTTTGCTCTTTATCATACTAACCTATCTCACAAAGTTCCATTAAGTTTTGTGTGATTGAAGTTTTCAAGTTTTGGGTGAGATGTCGATATGAGGAGAATAAGGAGTGACAAGACCCTAAGCTCGGGGATGCCCAAGGCACCCCAAGGTAATATTCAAGGAATATCCAAGCAAGTAAGCTTGGGGATGTCCCGGAAGGCATCCCCTCTTTCGTCTCCAACATTATCGGTAACCTCACTTGGAGCTATGTTTTCATTCGTCACATGATATGTGTTTTTCTTGGAGCATCATTTTATTTTGTTAGGATTTGCTTGCTGTTATGTATAATAATGTTTTGCATCTTTTATTTCAATAAAAGTGGCATTGATAGCCTTTACTATGCTTATTTTACAAGTCTAGATGCTGCTGTTTGAAAACAAAAAGTTTACCGCTGTTGCAAAAATTCCCTAGAAAAGTCAGAATGTGATAAAATGTTGAAACTTTTTGCAAAATAAGCTCTGATAAATTTTATACATTGTGGGAAATTTTCATAACTTTTGGAGTTAGGGAAGTATTGATACTCGTGCCTTCTTTAGAGACTGTACTGTTTTGGCAGATTGCTGTTATGTTTGCATATGTTTGCTTGTTTAATGACCCTATTTGAGGATAGGAGTATTAAATATGCAGAGGCATTTAGTATGAAATGTTGAATAATAATTTTAGTGATTTTCTACAGTAGAGAATGATAAGGTTTTTGCATTGGTTTATACTAACTTACCTCATGAGTTCTTGTTGAGTTTTGTGTGGATGAAGCTTTTGAGATTTAGGAAAACCGTGATATGAGAAGAATTAAGGAGACACAAAAGCTCAAGCTTGGGGATGCCCAAGGCATCCCGAGATAATATAAAAATCAAGAACTCTCAAGCATCTAAGCTTGGGTATGCCCCGGTAGGCATCCCACCTTTCTTCTTCAATAATTATCGGTTAGTATCGGTTGAGCCTACGTTTTTGCTTCTTCACATGATGTGTGCTATTCTTGGAATGTCATTTTTTGCCTGCTATTTTAATAAAATGCTTAGATCTGAAAGTTTTATATAAGAGAGAGTCCTCACATAGCTATCTATTGACTTAACTACTCGCTTGATCTTCACTTATATGTTTTTGAAGTAGCTTGTCATTTACTCTTGTGCTTCACTTATATCCTATGAGTAAATTGTTGAATAAATTGAATGTCATGGAGTTGAAATCATATCATGCCTAGTGGTAGCTTCACATTGGGTTTAGAAACTGAAATCTTTTGAGGCTTGACAATCACAATATTGGCCATACAAGCAATTCACGAATAATTAGTACAAGGAAGAGAACTTTCACATGCAAATACACTATCTTGGAAATCTTTTGTGATTTTGAGCCCCCATCAAAATATTATATGCCAAAATTGTTGACGTTGGACAAGGAAGACAACGTAATGGTTTATGTTTGTTCATATTCACATAGAAGTTATATTGTCATAGATCCTTCAACATGTGGTGCTTGCCCCCCATCTTTGCTAGCCAAAAATTCCGCACCAAGTAGAGATACTACTTGTGCATCCAAAAACCCTTAAACCCAAATATTATTTTCAAGAGTCCACCATACCTACCTAAAGATTGAATAAGATCCTTCAAGTAAGTTGTCATCGGTGCAATAAGGCAATAAAAATTGCTTCTAAAAGTGTTAGATCATTTAGTGTAAGAGAAAATTGAGCGTTGTACGAACTTGTGATGGCAAAGAATAAAAGCGACAGACTGCATAATAAAGGTTGCTATCATAAGGGGCAATATAACATGACGTTCTTTTGCAATAAGAGGTTGAGCATACAAATAAATAAGCACATGGAAACCTTTGCTTCCCTCTGCGAATGACCTATCTTTTACTTTTATGTATTTACTTTTATGCAAAGAGTCAAAGTTTTTCTCTCTATTCCTTTTTATTTTTCCCTTTTGGCAAGCATCATGTGGTGAGGAAAGATCTAGGCACATATATCCAGTTGGATATGGGTAGCATGAGTTATTATTGTTGACACCATCCTTGAGGTGAATACGTTGGGAGGCAAAACAATAAGCCCCTATCTTTCTATGTGTCTGGTTGAAACGTTTTGCTCATGTGTATGCGGTGAGTGTTAGCAATCATATAAGACTATATGATGGTTGAGTATGTGGAGCTCTTACTTAAACTCTATTGAATAAGTTGAATTGCAATTGCTTGGTGACTGAGAACATAGGTTGTTGAGTTTCAAGAGAATTCATTGTTTGAACCTTAACATGTGAATTGGTTGCTACTTTACGTGAGAAATATTATGAGAAAGAATTGCTGTCATGATGCTAGGAAAAGTGATTGAAATTGTCATTGATCAAACTTGTGCACTTTGCTAGCATTCACACTTCATAAATTATTTCTTTTATCATTTACCTACTCGAGGACGAGTAGGAATTAAGCTTGGGGATGCTGATACGTCTCCAACGTATCTATAATCTATGAAGTATTCATGCCGTTATATTATCATTCTTGGATGTTTTACAATCATTTTTTAGAAGCTTTATATCATTTTTTTGGGACTAACCTATTGACCCAGTGCCCAGTGCCAGTTGCTGTTTTTTGCTTGTTTTTTACATCGCAGGAAATCAATATCAAATGGAGTCCAAACACCGCGAAACTTTTTGTGGATTTTTTTATGGACCAGAAGACCACCAATGGGTCAGAGCAGCACCTGGGGGGTGCCCTGAGGGGGCACAACCCACTAGGGCACGCTTGGGGGCCCAGGCACGCCCAGGTGGGTTGTGCCCACCTCGGTGGCCTCCCGCACCCCCTCTTTACCCTATAAATTCCCAAAAATTCCAAAACCCCTCGGGGTTAACCTAGATCAGAAGTTCCGCCGCTGCAGGCCTTTGTAGCCATCGAAAACCAATCTAGACCCCATTCCGGCACCCTTCCAGAGGGGGGAATCATCTCTGGTGGCCATCTTCATCATCCCGGCGGCCATCTTCATCATCCCGGCGGCCACCGTGATGAGGAGGGAGTAGTCCACCCTCAGGGCTGAGGGTTTGTACTAGTAGCGATGTGTTTAATCTCTCTCTCGTGTTATGGAGATGTCACGATCTTGATGTATCGCAGGCTTTGTTAATATAGTCGGATCATATGGTGTTTTCCCCTCTCTATCTTGTCGTGATGAATTGAGTTTTCCCTTTGAGATTTCGTTTTATCGGATTGAATACTTTTATGGATTTGAGAGCACTTGATATATGTCTTGCATATGAATACTCGTGGTGAAAATGGGTTATCATATTGATTCACTTGATATGTGTTTTGGCACTCAACTCGCGGATTCCCGAGGTGACATTGGGGTAATCTACGCACAGGGGTTGATGCATGTTCTTGTCTTTCTTTCTCCTGTAGAAATCTTGAGGCACTCTTTGAGGTTCCTTGTGTTGGATTGAGTATTATGAATCTGGGATTATTTGGTGTAATTTTAGTACGAACTCTCGGACAGATCGATCGGAAAGAATAGCTTCGAGGCGGTTTCGTACCCTACAAACAATTTCTTCTTATGTTCTCCGCTAGATAGGAACTTTGGAGTGATTCTTCATCGCACTTTGAGGGGTGGTTATATGATCCAATTATATTAGCACTGTTGAGAGATTGCACTAGTGAAAGTAGGGACCCTAGGCCTCACTTTCAAGTATTGCAATACCGTTTTTGTGCCCGTTTACTATTTGCTACCTTGTTGTTTTTATTTATTCAGATTATAAAAATATATTTCTACCATCAATATTACACTTATATCACCATCTCTTCACCTAACTAGTGCACCTATACAATTTGCCATTGTATTGGGTGTGTTGCGGACACAAGAGATTTCTTGTATTTGGTTGCAGGGTTGTTTGAGAGAGACCATCTTCATCCTACACCTCCCACGGATTGATAAACCTTAGGTACGGAAAATTGCTACTGTCCTACAAAACTCTGCGCTTGGAGGTCCAACAAGAGTCTACAAGAATAAAGTTGCGTAGTAGACATTAGAGGTACTTTGTAGTGGGTTCAATCTTGCGGTGTCCTCGCCCAGTGACAGAAAGGGTAACGAGGCACGTATTGTGTTGTTGCCATTAAGGGTAAAACAATGGGTTTAATCATATTGTCTGTTTTTATTCTATCTACATCATGTCATCTTGCTTAAAGGGTTACTCTGTGCGTCATGAACTTAATACCATAGATGCAGGCATGATTCAGTCGATTGGTGGAGTAATAGTAGTAGATGCAGGGAGGTGTCGGTCTACTTGTCATGGACGTGATGCCTATATACATGATCATTGCCATGAATAACGTCATAACTATGCGCTTTTCTATCATAACGTCATAACTAGATCTAAACCGCGATCAAACTGAGACAAAACCGATCTACAGAAAATAACCATACCCTTTCGTTTGTTCTAATCTAGAGCGTTGAAAATAAATCGGACGACTGAGGGGGAGAAGTGGAGCTCACCGCGGCGGTTGCGAAGCCGAAGACGGGGAAGACGACCGCGACATCGTCGGGCGTCGGTGGTGGTGGCTCCTCCGGCGGTCCTTGGACTCAGGAGAAGACACCGTGGGGTGCGTCACGTCGAGGGCGTCTCAGGGGCGGTCGTGGTGGAGTTTGGGGTCATCAGAATGGAGCGAGGCGAGGCAATGGCGATGGCAGCGCTCGGGTATGGTCGAGGACGGCGTTCCGGCGTCAGCGAGCTTGAGGTAGTCGCGGGGTGGTGTAGTAGACGACGGCGAAGATAATGGTGGCAGTGGCAGATGGCGTCAGCGGTGGCGGGTGGCAGAGGCGTGGGGAGGCGGGGTAAGGTGGCAGAGCTGCAGTGGTGCGAAGGAACTCCAACGAGATCGGGAAGCCATAGGTCTCGGGAGATCGATGTTTTTGCGAAAATCGGACGAGGAGGAAGATGGCAGCATTTATAGGGGGTCTTGCGTGGGCAAGGGGCTGCGGGCGAGGCAAATCGTCGCGAGAAAATCGGCCCGAGAGGCATGCGAGCTGCGGCTTCTGTCCATGGCATGGGGAAGAAGATACTGACGGGCGGGGCTCACCTGTTGGCGTCTGAGGGCGAGCGAGCGAGCGAGAGAGAGAGAGAGAGAGGCGTGCGGGCGGTCGCAGCGAAGGGGCTTCGCGTGCGCGTGCGGCCGTGGGCTGAAACTGAGCCGGGCCAGCTGACAGCTGAGGGCTTCGGCCATTTTTTTTGAAATAAGCACAGACAAGAAAACTAAATAAAGGAAAACATTAAGACCTTTATATAGACATATTATATATCAAATAGTTCAGAAAAAGAAATCCTAAACGATGAACATTTTCTAAAGGTCAAAATAAAATGCACAAAAATTCAAATGAGGCAAACAGTGCTACTACTGCAATAAGACCCAATAAAAATCATTTTTAAAATACCAAAATGATTTAAAAATTATTTTCTCCTAATTTTCCATTGAAGGGAATCATTTTACCTTTATTTCCATTTATTTATTTTTAGGAGAAAAATAATTTGATTAAAAGCCAAATAACTCCTAAATGGTTTTGAAATTGAAATTCAAACCACTTCCAAATCTTTTCTGTTTTTCCTCATTCAAATATATTTCAAATTTGCCCCTGGTTTGGAGTTTCATATTGCTCCTCTCTTTATTTTGAAATGGGTCAGAGGAATTTGAAACTATTCAAATGGGAAGGATTCAAAATGGAATTTCAAAAGTGGTTTAACTCCCCACTCTCTTTCATTTAAACTTTGGAGAAGTCATTTCATCTTATCTCTTGAAAGCCTTGAGTGACATGAAGTTTGCATTACTTTCAAATGAGGTTTCAAATCATTTCAAATGGAAACACTTCTGGGAAAGTCCTTTTATTCCCTCTCATTCAACTTTCAAAAAGTTTCAAATTGCACTCAAATTTCACTCAACATTCACACAACAATCGAACAAACAATCAAAACTATTTATTTAATATAACATTCCAAGATTTAGAATTTTGGGATGTTACAAACCTACCACACTTAAAATGAATCTCATCCTCGAGATTCGAAGAGGCTAGGAAGAAGGCTAGGTTTGGGGGGTCTTCCAGCAAATCCATTGATCAATATGGTCTAGTGTGCTACCACACTTAAAAGCAGGGTTATGGTTCCGACCTAAAAGTCATGTACTCCATTCCTTTGGGTTGACAGTGTCGGTCTTCTCATATCCCGCGGGATAACTCTTTCACTAGTGCTCTCCCAGTAAGGGCATAACCTTTTTCTTCAAAATCTTGCGTCCTTTCATCAAAACAAGATACTTCTGAGACTGGGTCTTCTCAGGTGATAGGTCTGTCGCCAATACTAAACAACTATCGAAATCTCATGGTGGTCAACAATTTCTGGTTTCTCCTGCAAGAAAATGGGCCTGGCTGAATCTCACCATATAACCTACGATTGGCAACGGTTGCCTATACAGGGGTCCATCGTTCTACCATTCTATGGTTTAAACAAGGTTTGATATCGTCGTCTCTCTATGATGGGTAAGTCACTCAGATTTACCATCCCAAATAGCAAGAGTGAATGATACGAGTAAGTCGGTATGGTGATCAATCCATTCCGCACCTAGATCATTACCCTGTATAAGGTTTAGCGAATCTCGCATTTCTAACACTCGGGCATTCTCACAAGCATTGTAGAAATTTCTCTTGTCGTCGAACTGCGTTCAGATAATCCATTGTTTCTACAAGCTGAACAAAATATCTATCGTTCTTCACAAGACTCGGGTTTTCGTATCCTCCTAAGGAACGTGTGCTGATGAAAACATAGCTTTTTCGCAAATTCTTCCTTCATCAAGGTTATGTCTGTTCATCTTCAAATCCTGGGCCTGTGGGTTATGGCCCACTTCAACTGATGTACATTTTTTAACTCATCCTTGGAGTTACTCTTGTTCCACATTCTAACATTACACCTCCTTTAATTCCAATAGTACTCCATTCCTTCATAGCCATCATATCAAAGATAAAACTCCAACTCATTTTGTCCAACTCCAATCTGTGGGACACATTTCCCTTTCCATTGGTCTGGTGTTCTTACAGGGTACTACCACACCCTTAGAATGAAATGGACAATTTCATCCATAGACCATATTTCTCATATCCTCGAAAATGGTCAACATCTTGTTCATAAAGTAATAACTCATACAATTCAACATATGAAATCATGACACAATAATTTTATTGATTAATGAAATCATTACAAACTCTGAGGCTTCCATTACGTAATTCAACTCATCGAACTTATGAAAATAAAATTGCTTTCTACTACTCTTATTATCCATATCAAAATTTCAACTACTCAGCTCCAACTTTCATCTGATTTGAACATTCCCTAGCAAAATGTCCTGCTCCGTTCGAGGGAAAACAAATGACTTCCGACATGTCTCGGGGCTTCTTTGTGATTACGTAGGCTCCTTGGATTTTTAGCTTATTTTCTAGATATTTATCAGCGTAATGACCTAAATCCTTGCACCTGTAACAAGTGATATGACTCAGGTCCTTCTCTACAGAAATTGAGTTGTTCTGGGGATGCCTTCGTTTTCTCTTCCTGGATTTCTCCGTACTGATCAGAGCTTCTATTTCCTGAGGGTCAAACTTCACTTCTGCTATCGAGAAATCTACCAGATACTCTTCTCTTTCCTTTGTGCAATACCGTGAAAAATGTCCTTCTTCTCCACATGAATAGCAAGCATGAGCATAAAATCTGTTTAGGCCTTCTCCATCCGGGTCTTCAATAACTTCCTTCATCATGGATTCTTTTAAACTTTCCCTGAAGGCTTCTTTTCGCTAGTTGGTAATTTTTTGTACCTTGGGATAAATCTGACATTGAGCAGGGTAGTGCGTGTTGGCGTCGCTCTTCTTCTTCCTCTTGTTGCCTCACACAACTCTCTTGTGGTTTCTCTCTATCTTCTTCTCTTAGTCTATGGTTTCTCTCAAGAACACCTGAACGCACACTACACACACGCACACATACACCAACGAACAGACCATCCGCTAGCTTTGCCGAGAGGCTCCGTCCTTGGTGAATACAGTGGCTACATGTTTCTGCTCAGCCCTCTCGACCTTCTTTCATTACTCAATATGCAACATGTATATATACATCAGGGGCTGGACTCACGCACGCACTACCAGCCACCTTAACCGGCCACTAACAACACACCCTCCACGCACTAACCCATGCGCCAACTGACTAGCTACATGCACGTCCATGTCAATCACTAGCAAACTCACGCATGTACTAACTCTTGACTCGGCTAGCACCATGCACACATGCAGCTACAGCCTCACATACTCTAACTAACTATGACTTGGCCAAATCACTTGGCTCAATCTGAATGAGCAGCCCGTCACGCTCCAGCCATGGTCGCATCTTGCCGCATCACACGGCGTTGCTGTATCTCATAGCAACATCGACATCTCCTCATGCTCGCCGCGTCGCACGACAGCTTGACATCTCATCTTCTAGCGCGCCTCCGCTGAAGCTTCACCGGACTAGCTACCCTCTAACCTATCCTACATGCATGACAAAAGCAGACTAAATATGCAGATACATGCATCAAGATTAAACCTAACATTTTCCCCGTTAATCTTGATTCTCGAATCTTCGATGCAGATCACCCGCAACCACTTGCCGACGCCATCACAGCGCCGCAGCCACTTGCCGTTGTCGACGCCGTCGTGGCGCCAGTTGCCATGGACCATATCGTCGTGGATGACGCCCTCGCAACGCCAATCCCCACGCCGTCTTGCCGTGGACGGCGCCGTCGCGGCGCTGAGTACCACGACTTCCTGCCGCATGCAGCGGCCATCTCTTGACGTTGAGGACGCCTTCGCGGCGCCGATCGCCACACCATCATCATCTTGCGGTATCTCACCGCAGCCGAACGCCCGCGGCATCGCACCCTCGCCGGCCTCCACCTCGCGCGCGCCGACCTCCAACTCTCATGGAGTCAGCCGCGCCGTCGCCGTCGCCTCGGATCGACAAGGCTCTGAATACCAATTGTTGGCGCCGCCTCTCCTCGCAGCGCCGCTCTTCTTCTTCCTCTCGTTGCCTCACACAACTCTCTTGTGGTTTCTCTCTATTTTCTTCTCTTAGTTTATGGTTTCTCTCAAGAACACCTGAACGCACACTACACACACATACACCAACGAACAGACCATCCACTAGCTTTGCCGAGAGGCTCCGTCCTTGGTGAATACAGTGGCTACATGTTTCTACTCAGCCCTCTCGACCTTCTTTCATTACTCAATATGCAACATGTATATATACATCAGGGGCTGGACTCACGCACGCACTACCAGCCACCTTAACCGACCACTAACAACACACCCTCCATGCACTAACCCATGCGCCAACTGACTAGCTACATGCACGTCCATGTCAATCACTAGCAAACTCACGCATGTACTGACTCTTGACTCGGCTAGCACCACGCACACATGCAGCTACAACCTCACATACTCTAACTAACTATGACTTGGCCAAATCACTTGGCTCAACCTGAATGAGCAGCCCGTCACGCTCCAGCCACGGTCGCATCTTGCCGCATCACACGGCGTTGCCGTATCACACAGCAACATCGACATCTCCTCATGCTCGCCGCGTCGCACAGCAGCTTGACATCCCATCTTCTAGCGCGCCTCTGCTGAAGCTTCACTGGACTAGCTACTCTCTAACCTATCCTACATGCATGACAAAAGCAAACTAAATATGCAGATACATGCATCAAGATTAAACCTAACAGTGCGTAGTTCCTTCACACAGGAAACAAGTCACCTTCCTAGTTAGGCATTCTTTGGCTGGGTGATTCTCCTCACAATGAGGGCATCCATCCTTGTGTTCTTTGTTGGTGTGTCCTATTTCTCCGTAAATTTTGCAGACACAAGGTTTCTTCTTCGGGTTATCATAGTGCTTCCGGATAAGACGGGATCTCAACAGAGTCTTCTTGAATTCCTCCCAAGTTTTTGCTCCGTTGCATCCTTCTATGGCTTGATGCATTTTCCACCAGGTTGCAGCACTTTCTATAAATTACTGAAGTGCGTATTGAACCTCATACTTCCTTGCAATCAATTTTTTTCCAAAGTGTTCCTCCATGTTTTGAATCCATAGCTCTGTCTCCAACTGACCGAGTCATCAGTCCAGAGAATACCAGTCCAACTTCATTCATCATCTATTGGGTTTAAGGGTTTGGGATGAAAATAGGGAGAAGAATGGAGGGATATACACACAATACAAACAATGGTTTTGAAGAAATGGTTTGTGGCTGTCGGAAAACATCAAACAAATGACAACTCACAAATCGTCGCATCTAATGTAAATATATAACAGGGGTTTGGTCTTCTAAAGGTCAAATAATTCTTCAGATTCTTCAAGTCTTCGGAGACTCCAACTGTTGCAGCTTCAACTCTTCTAATGCATGGTGAAATCCTCTTTACTCTTAAGTGGCCATCCATTGTCCAATATCTTGTCCTTCTTGGGGTGGCTTCAGTTGATCTCCAGGTGGTCTAAAGGGAAAGGGGTATATTCTAACTATTTGAGATAAGAGGGACCATTTGATAAAATTAGAAAAGAGAAGTAAGGGTCTTTTTGAAAATAATGTTTTAGAGATATCCTGTCCTAAGGGCTTTCCAGTTTCTAGGGTTACGTCCTATAGTCAACATGTGCTCTGATACCATATCTGTAGCGACCCGACCTCAAACGGTCAAGCCTCTGTGTATCTGTGCCATCACTGGATCGGTATGTTGGCACAAACATTACATCAATGTACATATAAAAGTGCAATCACATGTATAAATAACGTAAACTGATATATACCTCACAAGTCTCAGCGGAAACAATCAATCGGGTGTGGAGTCCCATCAACACCATCGGCAGGTTGAGTGTAGACCGTAACCCAACAACGGAACTCACTCGTCATAGGAAATAATCCTGTAACTTGATACGTTGCAGCCGTGTAGGTCAGTACATTAAATGTACCGGCAAGATCACAATAAGAGAAAACAGATGATAAACTATTCTATATGCAATATGGCTTTGTGGCTCTGTGTCTGAGGTTTTTGCGTAAAAGCTGATTTTATTTTCCCTACAACAAAGCAATATCAAGAGTCTGTACTATGGAGTTATCTATCATGACATGGTTCCACCAACCAATGTCTCATAGCCCAAATCATCATAAGTTGCCCACAATCAAGTTATTAGTCCAGTGTTGAGAGTTCCGAGATAGATCCATGTCTAGAGGCTCAAGTTGTCCGTAACCGGGGACACGGCTAATCGATTAGGTTTTAACCCTCTGCAGAGGTTTGTACACTTTACCCGCAAGATTCGATCCCTTCCTTTTTGTCCTCGCACTTAGATCATTTGCGAACAGGACGATCGAAACATGGTCTTCCAAAGAGTTCCTCTAACCACTGTCCGGTGCTCATCCAATCCTACCGTAGTTCTACATCTGCTAGCACCGTCCCAACCAGAGTCACCACTAGGGTCAACCAACCTAGAGCCCATAGTAACTTGCGGTTGCACAGGTAAGCTCCCGGGCATGAAAGCTTTCCGCAAGATGTCATGGCGCTTCTCCGTGCATCCCGGCCATCCACTGGTTGCTCCAGGGTGCCCATCAAATCCATCCTTCACCCAGTAGTGTGTATTGAATTCTTGGCTCGAGTCTCGAAATCTTGAGGTCTTAAAGATTTGAGGTCCTGAAGATGCAGTCCTTGCCGATGCCATCATGAAGTTGTCATCATTGACGTAGAGTCCTCCATTCTCACACCACTCCCAAGCACTCATACCAACCCCGTCTACTATAGCGTATCATTGAAACTAAACAACGTCCCGAGCTTGATAACAGGGAGATGGGTTCCTACCTCATGCATTGTACTCAACTACAAGATTCAATAACACTACTGGAGGGATTGTTGAAAGGGTGCTACTACATGCAAATAAAAACATAGGTATGAAAAACATGGTTAGAGTGAACTTGCCTGGTATTACTTGATGAAGATAATAACGCTCTCGGAACCTTATAAAATCGTCACTCCGAGAAAATCTGTATAGTCAAACATTGTATTCACATAAGCAATAATCCTAGCAAACAATACTAGCAATCAAAATAACAGTCATAAAGCAATAAATAAAACAATAATGAAGTCAAAGAAAAACAAATAGAATTAGGAAAACCCCAACTCACACAATTCACACACTGACAGTTAAAACTCACATAACACACTAAATTACTCTAATAACTTTTCTACAGCAAAGAAAATATAATTCTTATGAAACAACAGGAAATAATTTACTAAAGCATTTACTAGCAAAAGAACTAATAGAACAACTATTATAACTATCTAGTTAACACTAGAAAAACTATAACAACTAGCAAAAGACTAAGACAATAGTAAACAATACTAAAATAAATATGAAAGCTAATTTACTCCTAAATAATAGGAATAAAAACAACATATATTGAAGTGGCAAAAGAATTACTTTCAAAACTAATAAAGCTATTTTTTTAACTATCACTATGAACTAAACATGCAAATACAAAAACAGTAGCTAAACACTAATAAATAAATACAAAAGCTTGTCTATTGTAGTCTAACAGAAACATATAACAACATGTAAAAAGTTACGAAAAGAATTAACTAAGAATAATTAAAAACAATAATTATATGACTAAAATAACTACCTAAGCAAAACAGTACTATTTTTGCAATAAACCTAATTCAAAATAAACTAAAAATAAATAAATAATGCTACTGGATAGACAAAACAATAACAAAACCGAAGAGCCAATCAAAAATCTATTCTAGAGCCAAAACAATGTTTGAAGCATATTTGAAATAATTCAAATTCAAACTACCCAAATTCAAAATTTCAAGTTACTAACAGAAACATCAAAAAATTTGTGACACAGAGCAATTGGAATCACTCAAAAAGATGAAGTAGGCTAAAAGATACAAGCAATCTAAGATTAAAACTTTTTCTGTTTTTAAAACAGAAACGAAAATAACAAAAAATACAATCGGGCACTAGCTACATGGCCTATTGCTACTGGGCTAAACAGGTGGGCGATCTGAACTAAACGACGCTCGGCCAAAATTTAACTAAAACGCGTATGGGCTATTTTATAAAAAACTGGTCTGTTAAACCGACTAGATCTAATTCGCAAAAAAACCGAGACAAAACCTATTTACAGAAAATAACTATACCCCTTCGTTTGTTCTAATCTAGGGCGTTGAAAAGAAATCAGACGGCTGAGGGGGAGAAGTGGAGCTCACCACGGCGGTTGCGAAGCCAGAGACGGGGAAGACGACCACGACATCGTCGGGCGTCGGTGGTGGTGGCTCCTCCAGCGGTCCTTGGACTCAGGAGAAGACACCATGGGGTGCGTCACGTCGAGGGAGTCTCAGGGGCGGTCGTGGTGGAGCTTGGGGTCATTAGAACGGAGCGAGGCGAGGCAATGGCGACGGCAGCGCTCGGGTATGGTCGAGGACGGCGTTCTGGCGTCAGCGAGCTCAGGGTAGTAGCGGGGTGGTGTAGTAGACGAAGGCGAAGATGATGGTGGCGGTGACAGATGGCGTCAGCGGTGGTGGGTGGCCGAGGTGTGGGGAGGCGGGGTAAGGTGGCAGAGCTGCGGTGGTGCGGAGGAACTCCGACGAGATCGGGATGGAGCTGTAGGGCTCGGGAGATCGATGTTTTTGTGAAAATCGGACGAGGAGGAGGAGGGCAGCATTTATAGGGGGTCTTGCGTGGGCAAGGGGCTGCGGGCGAGGCAAATCTTCGCGAGAAAATCGGCCGGAGAGGCGTGCGAGCTGCGGCCTCTGTCCATGGCGTGGGGAAGAAGATGCTGACGGGCGGGGCTCACCTGTCGGCGTCTGAGGGCGAGACAGAGAGAGAGAGAGAGGCGTGTGGGCGGTCGCAGCGAAGGGGCTTCACTTGCGCGTGCGGCCGTGGGCTAAAACTGAGCTGGGCCAGCTGACAGCAGAGGGCTTCGGCCATTTAAAAAAAAAAGCACAGACAAGAAAACTAAATAAAGGAAAAACATTAAGATCTTTATATAGACATATTATATATATAACAGTTTAGAAAAAGAAATCCTAAATGATGAACATTTTCTAAAGGTCAAAATAAAATACAAAAAATACAAATGAGGCAAACAGTGCTACTGTTGCAATAACACCCAATAAAAATCATTTTTGAAATACTAAAATGATTTCAAAATTATTTTATCCTAATTTTTCATTGAAGGGATTCATTTTACCCTTATTTAGATTTATTTATTTTTAGGAGAAAAATAATTTGATTAAAAGCCAAATAACTCCTAAATGGTTTTGAAATTGAAATTCAAACCACTTCCAAATCTTTTCTCTTTTTCCTCAGTCAAATATATTTCAAATTTGCCCCTTGTTTGGAGTGTCATATTTCTTCTCTCTTTATTTTGAAATGGGCCAGAGGAATTTGAAACTATTCAAATGGGAAGGATTCAAAATGGAATTTCAAAAGTGGTTTAACTCCCCACTCTCTTTCATTTAAACTTTGGAGAAGTCATTTCATCTCCTCTCTTGAAAGTCCTTGAGTGGCATGAAGTTTGCATTACTTTCAAATGAGGTTTCAAATAATTTCAAATGGAAACTTTTGGGAAAGTCCTTTTATTCCCTCTCATTCAACTTTCAAAAAGTTTCAAATTGCACTCAAATTTCACTCAATCATTCACAAAACAATCGAACAAACAATAAAAACTATTTATTTAATATAACATTCCAAAATTTAGAATTTTGGGATGTTACATTATACAAAATTTTTATGCCGGATTGAATTTTGCTTCTAGATTCGGCCGCGGGAGGCACTTTTATGAAAATTAATTTAGGAGAAGCTACTAAACTCCTAGATAATATTATGGTTAATTATTCTCAATGGCATACCGAAAGATCTTCCACTAATAAAAAAGTGCATGCGATTGAAGAGATTAATGTTTTGAGTGGAAAGATGGATGAGCTTATGAAATTATTTGCTAGCAAGATTGCTTCTATTGATACTAATGATATGCCTTTGTCTACTTTGATTGAAAATAATAATGAATCTATGGATATGAATTTTGTTGGTAGGAACAATTTTGGTAATAACGCGTATAGAGGTAATTCAATCCTAGGCCGTTTCCTAGTAATTCCTCTAATAATTATGGTAATTCCTACAACAATTCTTATGGAAATGATAATAAGATGCCCTCTGATTTTGAGAATACTGTTAAAGAATTTATGAGTTTGCAAAAGAATTTCAATGCTTTGATTGAAGAAAAACTGCTTAAGATTGATGATTTGGCTAGGAGCGTGGATATAATTTCTCTTGATGTTGATTGTTTGAAACTTAGATCTATTCCACCCAAGCATGATATTAATGATTCTCTCAAAGCTATGAGAATTTCCATTGATGAGTGCAAAGAAAGAACCGCTAAGATGCATGCTATACGAGATTGGTTTCTAAAAACGTGTTCTTCTAGTTTCCGTGAAAATAATGATGATGATCTTAAAGTGATTGATGTGACTCCTATTGAATCTTTGTTTTCCAATATAAATCTTGATAAAGATGGGACTGGAGATGAGTCAACTTTAGTTAAAAGGTGTCCAAATGATTCGGAGTTTTTAGATATTGATGCAAAAATTGATAAAAGTGGGATTGGAGAGGTCAAAACTTTAGGTAGCAATGAACCCACTCTTTTGGATTTCAAGGAATTTACTTATGATAATTGTTCTTTAATAGATTGTATTTCCTGGTTGCAATCCATGTTGAATTCTCCTCATGCTTATAATCAAAACAAAGCTTTTACTAAACATATCGTTGATGCTATGATGCAATCTTTTGAAGAAAAGCTTGAATTGGAAGTTTCTATCCCTTGAAAACTTTATGATGAGTGGGAACACACTATTATGATTAAGATTAACGATTATGGGTGCCATGCTTTTGTGTGATTTTGGTGCTAGCATTTCCACGATTCCAAAAACTTTATGTGATGTGCTAGGTTTCCGTGAATTTGATGATTGTTCTTTAAATTTGCATCTTGCGGATTCCACTATTAAGAAACCTATGGGAAGGATTGATGATGTTCTTATTGTTGAAAATAGGAATTATTTGCCCGTAGAATTGATTGTTCTTGATATAGATTGCAATCCTACATGTCCTATTATTATTGGTAGACCTTTCCTTAGAACGATTGGTGCGATTATTGATATGAAAGAAGGAAACATTAGATTTCAATTTCCGTTAAGGAAGGGCATGGAACACTTGCCTAGAAAGAAAATTAAATTACCTTATGAATCTTTTATGAGAGCTACTTATGGATTGCATACCAAAGATGACAATACCTAGATCTATTCGTGTTTTATGCCTAGCTAAGGGCGTTAACAATAGCTCTTGTTCGGAGGCGACCCAATTTTATTTTCTTGCTATTTAGGTTCTGTTTTGCAATAAATAATTCATCTAGCCTCTGGTTAGATGTGGTTTTATGTTTTAATTAGTGTTTGTGCCAAGTAAGACCTTTGGGATAGCTTATGGTGATAGTTTATTTGATCTTGTTGAAAAACAGAAACTTTTGCGTTCAGGAAAACAATTCACATCTCTACTATTAATAAAGGAGGATCGAACGTCGTGATGGTTCGACCACGTTCCACCCCCTCCTCTGGCTATCGATACATCTTCCCACCATATCCTCCCATCGATTTTTGCACAAACAAAATAGCCTGAAAAAGCCCACGTTCGACAGCTGAAAAAATGAAATAGTGCACGTTCTCCCCCTCCTCCCCCGACCTGCCGATCTGTATCCTCCCTCCCCCAAAACACGAACCAACCGCACCCAGCGCCTCGGACGCCCCCTCTCCGACGACCACCCGGCGCCTCCCTCTCCACCGGATGGCCCCTTCTTCCTTGCTTGGACCTCCCTCTACCCCATCTGTTTTATACTGCCCCACCCATGAACCTTTCGCCATGGCCGCCTCCTTGGCCATGCCCGCATGGCGGCCATGGTTGGGATCGGCGCCGCCCTTGGACAGGGTGGTATGACCACGACCAGTGCGATGGAGCGGAGGGGGTTTGTGGTGGTACCAGCCACGACGGTGGAGGCGGCGGCGAACATTGAGCCTCGTCACCACGACCCCACTATCGTCGGTTCTTCCTCTCTCCCTAATCCCTTGTCAATCGAGCTTCGACCCACCCGAACCCAAGTTCCACCTCGCTCCCCACCCCACCTCAGTCGTGGCGGCGACGATGCCAACGAGCCGCTTCAAGTTGGGTTTCCATGGACACTGGTCACAGAACTATCCATCCGCGACCAGTCCACTAAAGACCCTGACATGGAGGATGTCTGGAGGAAGGAGGAAAGAAGAACATGAGGGAGAGGAGATGCGGCCCAAGCTCTCGCTAGACCTGCCCCTCTCCAACGGCATCCTGTTCTTAGTCCTCTTCTACCTCCCCAAGACGTTCATTCCCGGTGCCCTACCCATCCACGAGGTATCTACCTATAACTCCAACTATAGGCAGAGTTGATCTTGGTGCCCCTTGTTGCGCTACCTCTCCCCGCTACTGATAAACTATTTTCAGCCTTCAAATATAGTGCTTTTATGATATTTGCTTTTTTGTTTAAATGTTTGCCTTGGCTCTCGATGACATGGTAAATAGTTCAGGATTGCCTGGTTAATAGAACTGAATTGGAATTTATAATTAGATCATTGGTGCAATCCTGAGCTGTATGGTGTTGCATTACAAATTTTGAGTTGTCATTGAGTTTCACTGTTCAAGTTTATGCCAAAGCAGATTCCGCTTGTGCTGATGCTTAATTGGTAATTGACAGTCTTGGGATGGCGCCCTGAGGTTCCAACTTGTTTCAGCGTAATCTTTACACCTTTTTTTAAACCGACACACTTTTCTTAAACTGGAGTATTCTCTTGCTTAGAGGTTGTTATGACATTGATATGGTGTTAGCTTTTTTTGAAGACGGGAGTGAGATAGACATTGATACTGCAGCGTCAGCAGTCCATGTTTCAATCAAAGCATGGCTGGTGATATAGAGAACGCAAGAACCTGGACTTCAGTTCCTGGAAGTGGTGAGGAAATTTATTGCCTTATTACTATTTTGATCTTATTTCCCAATCCGGATATTTAGGCATTGACGAGTAAATTGTGTCTTCCAGTTGCTTGTTCGACTGTAGCTTACTCTAGATGTATTGAATATTTGAATTTCTACAGTCAAATTAAGATCCAAATTACAGATTTTGCAGGTTATGAGGGGGTATCCCAATATAAGATGCCCAATGGTAGCAGTTGGCGTGAGCTAGTGCCATGAACATCGGGATGGGGAGGCGGTGTTGTTGTACCATTGCACGACCATGTCTATGAACGCTGCATGGAGGTGACTTCTAGCTCAGGGGCTAGAAGCACGCAAGCGAGAAATGATGCTTGAGGTCACGGGCCGAGCAAGCACGCAAGTGGTACGCATCCAATCTTTGCGATCATGTTTTAAGCGATCCGACCAGTTCACCGCCATTTGTATTTACGTTACAAAATCATATATTGATGGTTTCACCCTATTTTCATGGTCTAGCGGAAGTGGAGGGAATACCATCATGTACCAATTATATTTGATCTTGAACGAGGAAAAATTTATTAACAAAGACATCAAGGGACTTATATTTCGGGAGATATTTTAATACCACCCTCAGCCTCAGTAGGATTACATGAACGGCTCAGAAAAAAATAATAAGCTTTCTATATGCTAGGTTTCTGTGATCTAATTGTATCCTTTTTCTCCATAGAATTTTGTCTATCTAGCAACATTCACAACTAATGCTCTTGACTCTTCATTATTCTGTATGCAGTGTTGTTGACCATTTCTAGAGGCAATTTCCTAACTTACAGGAAGATACCGAAAAGTGCAGGGAAGTCAACATGAAGCATGTTTGCCTCACAAGGTAACTTACATTATCACATCTTTCCTTATTGTATCTGTTATATATCAGGTTCACAATGATTTGTGCCGCCATACATAGCTTATGTTAAAACTGATTAGAAGTATCAAAATTCATTAGTTAATAGGCTTTTTTACAAAGCAGGCTCATCATATTTCAAAGGTCTGTTTATGTATAATATGAATTATTGTGATGCATCACAGATTTAGAAAATTGATGATTTCGATTTTGAGGTGACATCAATTTTGGAATTTGCTATATGGACCTTTGGTCGGCTACTTGCATGACTACAATGTTTTAAAAATAATACTTGCCGAACTACAACAGTTCACTCGACTCCACTTCCTTGAACAAATGGTGCTCCAATTCATTCCGTGTTCCTCGAAGGATTCCAACATCTATTTATTAGCTATTTGTCACACACCGACTTGGTATTCTCCCTTTAACTTCAAACAACATCAATCTAACATATTTCATGGTGATACGTCAGCGACACCTATCAAGAGTGCAAGTGTCACCGATTGACACATTGGACGAATAGTGGCAAGGGACCAGAAGGCGGACGACTCTAACAGGCAAGAGAACCCACAGGGCACACAACATCATTTCAGGGACACCAAGGTCGCGTTGGAAATCGACATGATGTCCTTGCTCTACTACATCCCATTCAGCGGCATGGCCACAATTATATGTGGATACAGCAAGGTTAGTATGGCTAAAGATGCACTAGAGAAATGGTTAGGCAAGCTTGCAGGGTCGAGCGGTGGAAGGCAGCCGGATATGGTTGATATTCCGGTAAGAGGTTTAGGGTGTGGGGGGGGGCATGATAAAATTCCTCCCTTCTTTTGAAATTTGTAGGAGACAGGAAACAAGGGCTCTCTTATATGTATCTGACAACACATGGCCCTCTCTGTTCTGGTTTCTGAATGTGCCGATGCTCAAGCTTGTGTTAACAGATAGTTTTGTCAGAGGGGAAAGCAACTCTGTTTGAAATGAACTTGTAAGTTGTGGAGTTTCAGTGCAATTTTTTATATTTTGTTTTATTTTTTAATTGTAGCCAGCCAGATGTAACCTTGCAATTCCCTTTTTATAATGCTGAAATAAAGCCATGTTTTAGATAAATAGTGTGTGTATCACTGACTCACTTTGTTGCGTGATCTTTGTTGCATATCACCATGCTTAATCTCCATTAGACAATGTCATTGTGAACTAATAAATGGCTGCATGGTATCTTTTTATATATTGCATGGTATTTTCTTGTATTTGATGTACGTGATGCAAGGAGAACAACTAAAGGTAAATGATGATTTTTTTTACGCTCGAGATGAATGCATTAGGAAGTAAATAACCGTGGTTTTAGTAACAATCGTGGGAAGAACCCGAGCACGATTTCCATCTTTAGTTTATCATGGCCACTACTACCAACCGCGTAGTAGCAGATGTTGCCGCCGGATATCTAACCCTTCATTATCCATGTTAATGTGAACGACCATGTTGTTGGTCTGCTACCTCAATACTCGACTGAGAGCAAAGTTTAAGGGCATCTCCAACGGCAAGCTGCAAATTTCGTCCCGCATTCATCCGTGGACAGGGGACAGTCCGCGAACACGGATGCGGGAGGCAGCCATCCAACCATAACCGCATACATTTTCAGAACAACTCGAATCAACCGGATGAAATTTGATCAAACTGAACGAATTTTAATATAAACACGGCGGATTTCATTGAAAGTAGGATAATTTGTACATAAAACCGGACAATATTTCGTCCGGTGAACTAAAAACCTAAAACTAGAACCCTAAACTATCTTATAATTCACGGTGACCTCGTAGGCCATGCCGGGCTGGCGGCTCCTCCTCAGTCATCGTTGCCCGACCCGGTGTCGGAGTACTCGTTGTCGGGCTTGCGGCAGCGGAAGGTGGCGGCGTCGCGACATGGCTTTCCCGGCGGCCGCCTGACCCTCGCGGATGATCATCTCCGCCTCCTCCTGCATTGTGCACAGTGCGACCGCGACCATCGAGGATGTCAGTTGGGGAGAGGGCGGCGGTCGTTGGAGGTGTCGCCGTTGGCGGCGGCGGCGACCTCGGCGATCTCGACCGGGGCGGCGGCGAGAGCCACTCTTCCATGACGCGGCGGCAACGCCGGCGACATAGAGCATGGAGGGGATGTCGGTTCCAGATTCACAGGGAGGTGTGCCTCCGGTGGCGGAGCCGGGCCATTGGTGTGGACGATGGAGCGGCGGAGCATCAACTCCATCTGCTCCTCGAACTCTGTGTCAGTGCCGGCGTAGACCTGGTCCGGCATCGTCGGCGCAGACTGCAGCGACGAAGGCTACTGGTCCTCCTTGTCGATGGAGGAGATGACGATCTTTGCCCGTGTCGAGTCACCACCAACCGACGAGGACGACGGCTGCGGAGCTCGAGGGCGGTGTCTCCACGAGCCGTGAGATCCCACCCCGGAACCGCCTGCCGGCGCCGACGTTCAGGACTTGCCCATCACCGGAGATGTAGAGGGAGATGGGCGGGGGGGGGGGATGGAGAAGGAGGAGGAGGATGCGATGTGGACGGCACCGAAGCGCGGCTTAAATAGCCGTGGCCAGGCCATGCGAATGTTCGGTTAGCCGATTCAATGCGGCGCAGTAGCCGGAGTTGGTTCCTCAGGAACCTGCATCCGCATTGAAGCGACGGCTGCCGACAGATCGCGTCGGTCAGCACCGCCCTCCCTCCCTACGGTCACATCGTGACATCAATACCGCCTCCGTGTGCTCTGGGCCGGCATGAATGCGGCACGGTAAGCGGCGTGTGCATCGATAGGAAAGTGTGGGAGGGGTGGTGATGGTTTTTGGGTTGGCCAGGGCGGTCAGAAGCAGGCTTGGAAGCGGTCCGAACTACCGCAAACCTCCCCCAGTTTTGTCTCCGGTTTGCAGGAGAAATCGCGTCCGGACCGATACAGAACTGTGTTGGATGACTTCCGCGGTCCGGACAACAAGGTTCAGATGGTTGCGGGAGGTTTGCGGATCGGCGTTGGAGATGCCCTAAAAGGAGATGACACATGATGTGTGTAGCCGGAGATAACATTTACTATTGTTGTAATTTGATCACTTATTGCCTTTATAAATGTTTCTGTCCCGTGGCAACGCACGGGCATCCAACTAGTTTTTAATAGAAGCGTGATAAAATACTGATTCTTTTTGAAAAAGATTAATAAACAAATTTCTTAGGTTGTCCTAATTGTTCAGAATTTTTGGAGTTACATAAGTATTCTAACTAGCCAGATTACTAGAGACTGTTCTGTTTTTGACAGATTCTGTTTTCTATGTGTTGTTTGCTTATTTTGATGATTCTATGGGTAGTATCGGGGGGTATGAACCATGGAAAAGTTCGAATACAGTAGATATTACACCAATATAAATAAAGAATGAGTTCACAACAGTACCAAAAGTGGTGATTTAGTTTCTTGTACTAATGGAGCTTATGAGATTTTTTGTTGAGTTTTGTGTTGTGAAATTTTCAAGTTTTGGGTAAGGATTTGATGGACTATGGAATAAGGAGTGGCAAGAGCCTAAGCTTGGGGATGCCCAAGGCACCCCAAGGTAATATTCAAGGACAACCAAGAGCCTAAGCTTGGGGATGCCCCGGAAGGCATCCCCTCTTTCATCTTCGTCTATCGGTAACTTTACTTGAGGCTATATTTTTATTCACCACATGATATGTGTTTTGCTTGGAGCGTCTTGTATGATTTGAGTCTTTGATTTTTACTTTGCCACAACCATCCTTGCTGTACACACCTTTTGAGAGAGACATGCATGAATCGTGATTTATTAGAATACTCTACGTGCTTCAGTTATATCTTTTGAGCTAGGCAATTTTGCTCTAGTGCTTCACTTATATCTTTTTAGAGCACGACGGTGGTTTTATTTTATAGAAATTAATGAAATATCATGCTTCACTTATATTATCTTGAGAGTATTCAAACAGCATGGTAATTTGCTTTTGTTATAAATTTAGTCCTAATATGATAGGCATCCAAGAGGGATATAATAAAAACATATGAAGTGCATTGAATACTATGAGAAGTTTGATTCCTTATGATTGTTTTGAGATATGAAGATGGTGATATTAGATTCATGCTAGTGAGTAGTTGTGAATTTGAGAAATACTTGTGTTAAAGTTTGTGATTCCCGTAGCATGCACGTATGATGAACTTTTATGTGATGAAGTCGGAGCATGATTTATTTATTGATTGTCTTCCTTATGAGTGGCGGTCGGGGATGAGCGATGGTCTTTTCCTACCAATCTATCCCCCTAGGAGCATGCCCGTAGTACTTCGTTTCGATAACTAATATATTTTTGCAATAAGTATGTGAGTTCTGTATGACTAAGTTGAGTCCATGGATTATACGCACTCTCACCCTTCCACCATTGCTAGCCTCTCTAGTGCCGCACAGCTTTCGCCGGTACCATGAACGCACCATATACCTTCCTCAAAACATCCACCACACCTACCTATTATGGCATTTGCATAGCCATTCCGAGATACATTGCCATGCAACTTTCCACCGTTCCGTTTATTATGACACGTTCCATCATTGTCATATTGCTTTGCATGATCATGTAGTTGACATCGTATTTGTGGCAAAGCCACCATTCATCATTTTTCATACATGTCACTCTTCATTCATTGCACATCCGGTACACCGCCGGAGGCATTCATATAGAGTCATATTTTGTTCTAAGTATATAGTTGTAATTCTTGAGTTGTAAGTAAATAAAAGTGTGATGATCATCATTATTAGAGCATTGTCCCATGTGAGGAAAGATGGTGGAGACTATGATTCCCCCACAAGTCAGGATGAGACTCCGAACGAAAAAAGAGGACAAAAAATTGAGAGAAGGCCCAAATAAAAAAATGAGAGAAAAGAGAGAAGGGACAACATTACTATCCTTTTACCACACTTCTGCTTCAAAGTAGCACCATGATCTTCATGATAGAGAGTCTCCTATGTTGTCACTTTCATATACTAGTGGGGATTTTTCACTATATAACTTGGCTTGTATATTCCAATGATGGGCTTCCTCAATTTGCCCTAGGTCTTCGTGAGCAAGCGAGTTGGATGCACACCAACTTAGTTTTCTTTTGAGCTTTCATAAACTTATAGCTCTAGTGCATCCGTTGCATGGAAATCCCTACTCACTCACATTGATATCTATTAATGGGCATCTCCATAGCCCGTTGATACGCCTAGTTGATGTGAGACTATCTCCCTCTTTTTGTCTTCTCCACAACCACCTTATATTCCACCTATAGTGCTGTGTACATGGCTCATGCTCATGTATTGTGCGAAAGTTGAAAAAGTTTGAAAACATCTAAACTATGAAACAATTGCTTGGCTTGTCATCGGGGTTGTGCATGATTTGAATATTTGGTGTGATGAAGATGGAGCACAGCCAGACTATATGATTTTGTAGGGTAGCTTTCTTTGGCCATGTTATTTTGAGAAGACATAATTGCATTGTTAGTATGCTTGAAGTATTATTGTTTTTATGTCAATATTAAACTTTTGTTTTGAATCTTACGGATATGAACATTCATGCCACAATAAAGAAATTACATGGATAAATATGTTAGGTAGCATTCCACATCAAAAATTCTGTTTTTATCATTTACCTACTCGAGGACGAGCAGGAATTAAGCTTGGGGAAAATCCTGAGACGTCTCCAACGTATCTTTAATTTTTGATTGTTCCATGCTATTATATTATCTGTTTTGGATGTTTTATATGCATAATATGCTATTTTATATTATTTTTCGGACTAACCTATTAACCTAGAGCCCAGTGCCAGTTCCTGTTTTCCCCCCTATTTTTGAGTTTCGCGGAAAAGGAATACCAAACAGAGTCCAAACGGAATAAAACCTTCGCGATGATTTTTCTTGGACCAGAAGACAACCAGGAGACTTGGAGATGAAGTCGGAGGAACCACGAGGCGGCCACAAGGACGGAGGGCGCGCCCAGGGGGGTAGGGCATGCCCCCACCCCTGTGGGCCCCTTGTGCACATCTTGACCTAATTCTTTCGCCTATATATTCCCATATATATCCCCAAACCACCAAAGGCATCCACAAAAACACTTTTCCACCGCCGCAACCTTCTTTACCCGTGAGATCCCATCTAGGGACCTTTTCCGGCACCCTGCCGAAGGGGGATTTGATCACGGAGGGCTTCTACATCAATCCTACTGCCCTTCTGATGAAGTGTGAGTAGTTTACCACAGACCTACGGGTCCATAGCTAGTAGCTAGATGACTTCTTCTATCTCTTTGATTCTCAATACCATGTCCTCCTCGATGTTCTTGGAGATCTATTCGATGTAATACTTTTTTGCGGTGTGTTCGCCGAGATCCGATGAATTGTGGATTTATGATCAACTTATCTATGAATATTATTTCAATCTTCTCTGAATTCTTTTATGCATGATTTGATATCTTTGTAATTCTCTTCAAACTATCGGTTTGGTTTGGCCAACTAGATTGGTTTTTCTTGCAATGGGGGAAGTGCTTAGCTTTGGGTTCAATTTTGCGGTGTCCTTTCCCAGTGATAGTAGGGGCAACAAGGCACGTATTGTATTGTTGCCATCGAGGATAAAAAGATGGGGTTTTCATCATATTACATGAGTTAATTACTCTACATCATGTCATCTTACTTAATGCGTTACTCCATTCTTTATGAACTTAATACTCTAGATGCATGCTGGATAGCGGTCGATGTGTGGAGTAATAGTAGTAGATGCAGAATCGTTTCGGTCTACTTGAGACGGACGTGATGCCTATATTCATGATCATTGCCTTAGATATCGTCATAGCTTTGCGCTTTTCTATCAATTTCTCGGCAGTAATTTGTTCACCCACTGTATTATTTTCTATCTTGAGAGAAGCCTCTAGTGAAACCTGTGGCCCCCGGGTCTATTTTCCATAATATAAGTTTCCGATCTACAATATTAGTTTCCGCAAAATGGCTTGAGGCCATGAAATCTGAGTGGGATCCATGTATGAGAACAAACTATGGACTTTGGTTGACTTGCCCGATGATCGGCAAGCCATAGAGAATAAATGGATCTTCAAGAAGTAGACTGATACTGACGGTAATGTTACTGTCTACAAAGCTCGACTTGTTGCGAAAGGTTTTCGACAAGTTCAAGGAGTTGACTACGATGAGACTTTCTCACCCGTAGCGATGCTTAAGTCTGTCTGAATCATTTTAGCAATTGCCGCATTTTATAATTATGAAATTTGGCAAATGGATGTCAAAACTGCATTCCTGAATGGATTTCTGGAAGAAGAGTTGTATATGATGCAACCAGAAGGTTTTGTCGATCCAAAGGGAGCTAACAAAGTGTGCAAGCTCCAGCGATCCATTTATGGACTGGTGCAAGCCTCTCGGAGTTGGAATAAACATTTTGGTAGTGTGATCAAAGCATATGGTTTTATACAGACTTTTGGAGAAGCCTGTATTTACAAGAAAGTGAGTGGGAGCTCTGTAGCATTTCTAATATTATATGTGGATGACATATTGCTGATTAGAAATGATATAGAATTTCTGGATAGCATAAAAGGATACTTGAATAAGAGTTTTTCAATGAAAGACCTCGGTGAAGCTGTTTATATATTGGGCATCAAGATCTATAGAGATATATCAAGACGCTTAATTGGACTTTCACAAAGCACATACCTTGATAAAGTTTTGAAGAAGTTCAAAATGGATCAAGCAAAGAAAGGATTCTTGCCTGTGTTACAAGGTGTGAAGTTGAGTCAGACTCAATGCCCGCCCACTACAGAAGATAGAGAGAAAATGAAAATTGTTCCCTATGCTTCAGCCATAGGCTCTATCATGTATGCAATGCTGTGTACCAAATCTGATGTGTGCCTTGCTATTAGTTTAGCAGGGAGGTACCAAAGTAATCCAGGAGTGGATCACTGGACAGCGGTCAAGAACATCCTGAAATACCTGAAAAGGACTAAGGATATGTTTCTCGTTTATGGAGGTGACAAAGAGCTCGTCGTAAATGGTTACGTTGATGCAAGCTTTGACACTGATCCGGACGATTCTAAATCACAAACCGGATACGTGTTTACATTGAACGGTGGAGCTGTCAGTTGGTGCAGTTCTAAACAAAGCGTCGTGGCTGGATCTACGTGTGAAGCAGAGTACATAGCTGCTTCAGAAGCAGCAAATGAAGGAGTCTGGATGAAGGAGTTCATATCCGATCTAGGTGTCATACCTAGTGCATCGGGACCAATGAAAATCTTTTGTGACAATACTGGTGCAATTGCCTAGGCAAAGGAATCCAGATTTCACAAGAGAACCAAGCACATCAAGAGACGCTTCAATTCCATCCGGGATCAAGCCCAGGTGGGCTACATAGAGATTTGCAAGATACATACGGATCTGAATGTTGCAGACCCGTTGACTAAGCCTCTTCCACGAGCAAAGCATGATCAACACCAAGACTCCATGGGTGTTAGAATCATTACTGTGTAATCTAGATTATTGACTCTAGTGCAAGTGGGAGATTGAAGGAAATATGCCCTAGAGGCAAAAATAAAGTTATTATTTATTTCCTCATATCATGATAAATGATTCATGCTAGAATTGTAATAACCGGAAACATAATACATGTGTGAATACATAGACAAACATAGTATCACTAGTATGCCTCTACTTGACTAGCTCGTTGATCAAAGATGGTTGAGTTTCCTAACCATAGATATGAGTTGTCATTTGATTAATGGGATCACATCATTAGGAGAATGATGTGATTGACTTGACCCATTCCGTTAGCTTAGCACTTGATCGTTTAGTTTACTACTATTGCTTTCTTCATGACTTATTCATGTTCCTATGACTATGAGATTATGCAACTCCTGAATACCGGAGGAACACTTTGTGTGCTACCAAACGTCACAACGTAACTGGGTGATTATAAAGGTGCTCTACAGGTATCTCCGATGTTGTTTGTGGAGTTGGCATAGATCAAGAATAGGATTTGTCACTCCGATTGTCGGAGAGGTATCTCTGGGCCCTCTCGGTAATGCACATCACTATAAGCCTTGCAAGCAATGTGACTAATGAGTTAGTTGCGGGATGATGCATTACGGAACGAGTAAAGAGACTTGCCAGTAACGAGATTGAGCTAGGTATTGAGATACCGACGATCGAATCTCGAGCAAGTAACATACCGATGACAAAGGGAACAACGTATGTTGTTAAGCGGTTTGACCGATAAAGATCTTCGTAGAATATGTAGGAACCAATATGAGCATCCAGATTCCACTATTGGTATTGACCGGAGACATGTCTTGGTCATGTCTGCATAGTTCTCGAACCCGTAGGGTCCGCACGCTTAATGTTCTGTGACGATCGGTATTATGAGTTTATATGTTTTGATGTACTTAAGGTAGTTCGGAGTCCCGGATATGACGGACATGACGAGGAGTCTCAAAATGGTCGAGACAGAAAGATTGATATATTGGAAGCCTACATTTGGACATCGGAAGAGTTCCGGGTGAAATCGGGATTTTACCGGAGTGCCGGAGGGGTTACCGGAACCCCCGGGGGTTAATGGGCCTTTTTGGGCCCTAGTGGAGAGAGAGAGGGGCCGGCCAGGGCAGGCCGTGCGCCCCCTCCCCCTCTGGTCCGAATTGGACTAGGAAGGGGGGGGGGGGGCGGCGCCCCCTTTCATTCTCCTTCTCCCCCTTCCTTTCCCCCTCCTAGTAGGAGTAGGAAAGAGGGGAGTCCTACTCCTACTTGGAGGAGGACTCCTCCTCCTGGCGCGCCCTACAGGGCCGGCCGGCCTCCCCCTTGCTCCTTTATATACCGGGGCAGGGGGCACCCTAGAACACACAAGTTGATCATTGATCTCTCCCGGCCGTGTGCGGTGCCCCCTCCACCATAATCCACTTCGGTCATATCGTAGCGGTGCTTAGGCGAAGCCCTGCGCCGGTAGCTTCATCAACATCGTCACCACGCCGTCGTGCTGACGAAACTCTCCCTCGAGCTCTACTGGATCGTGAGTTCGCGGGACGTCACCGAGATGAACGTGTGCTGAACGCGGAGGTGCCGTACGTTGGGTACTGAGGATCGGTCGATCGTGAAGACGTACGACTACATCAACCGCGTTGTCATTGAGCTTCCGCTTAATGGTCTACGAGGGTACGTGGACGACACTCTCCCCTCTCGTTGCTATGCATCACCATGATCTTGCGTGTGCGTATATTTTTTGAAATTACTACGTTCCCCAACACACTGGTACAACGACGTGCTATACAAATGGTTTTTAACCCCTTTCCACGACGACATTCGGAACCTTCGCCAAGTGAGTGTGGGCGATAGGGGGGTCCTTCCCACATGACCCAGAAATCGTCGAGGATAGGCCCTCCTGGGACACCAACTGAGCTCGTGTGCGATCGGGCGAGGCATCGAAACCCAATCATTTCCGTAGGTATGTACATCCCACACGGTGAATTCGAGAATTTGTTTTTTGTAGGTATGTATATCACACACAGTTCTTTGTGTGGAAACGTTTGTGCAAGGTGGCCTAACGCAAACAGTTTGCTGCCGGAAGCTTTGTGTGATTGTTAGTTGATCGAACATGCCTACTTTCTAGAAACCATGCGGGTTGTTTGAGTTCATCGCCCACGATGCTGTCTGAGTAACCGTCTGCAATAGAAAACCCCAATAAGCAGGGTAATTAGCCTATTATTGATAATCCATGTACTAACAAACTGGTATTTCTTATAAAACACACCAGATATTTCATATCCGTATAACAACAACCAGGATTTCATAATCGAATTACATCAGATAGCTTCGGCACTCAGTTACGCCATTACACAACAGCACCAAGTTTCACATGCAGCATCAAAAACATTTGGAAAGTAGCATCATACACGGTAAATAGACAGATGAATCTCATCTGGGAAACTGCAGAAGCGGAAGGCAAATATTGAGCCTTCAGTGATGTTGAATATCCTTGCAACTTTAGGCCAGTGGCTATGGATAATTGCCCGCCCAACCTTCGTCCTCTTCAGCTAGACTTCAATATTGTACCGTGGGTGTTGAATGAATACCTTCCTCGCCTCTTGACCATGCAGGTGGTTTGAGAGGTAATCATCGGTGAACTGCTTTGAAAAGTACTGAAAACAAAGCTATGCATAAATCACTGTTATAAATTTTGAAATGGCGCAAGGGGTAAAAACATGGTAAAAGAGTTAGTACCATCCTATAGTTGACTGATGTCTTCTTCATTGTGCAAACAAAGATCTTGCTGTTATTCGTCGCAAGTTTCTTCATCCTAACAATCTTTCTGAGTTTCTTGACTTGACTGATATTCATGGACATCTCATTTTCCCATATGCAAAATGGGTCGAACAGTGGGTCTAAGCCTCTGACAGCAGAACCTACATGTGCAAGACCAAATTTTAAGAAACCTAAGTATTAGAATGATTCCTGCAACTGCACAATAATGTGCTTAGCCAAGGGACCCTGCTTGAACAAACCTCGATGGTAAACCGCGGTGTCTCCCATTGTTTCCCTGCAATACACTAAGGAAGATCTTGATCAGGTTAACTGAGAGTTGCCATACTATCAGTAGAATATGTATTGAGTACAGCCAAATTCGATTGGTGTCACATGCATAACAATACAAAATTGTACCTACAACAATTGAAAATCAAATTGCAGAACTAAACCAAACAGTTAAATGGACAGCAGGCCACATGAACCAAAATAGTTAACTGAGCACGACATTGCAGAATAGAGACATGTACTAGAAGATAAGACAGTTAACAAAACAAAGAATGCTTGAGAACAGTACTGCAAAATGTAGCAATTGTTGGACCAAAGTGTTAACTGAACATTACATTTCAGAGGACCAAACTGTTAATTGAACATCAGATTGCATATTAACATTATAGAGGACAAATCACTAGAAGGCACTAGCGGTGGCCTCGAGAAAACAGCACGAACCGTATTTTAAAGTAGACAACCGCGTGGTGGTGTCGATGGTGGCCTCGAAGATGAGGTGCTCCTCCAAGATCTGGCGGTCGACACGCATCGCAGCCATAGCGACCTCGTGCGCTTGTGCGTCCGCATGGTACTGAGCTCCATGTTATACTGCGTGCAAAATGGATGTGGGCGGCACTTAATTGGAGGAGGGGGGCAGTGTTTTCGGTGGAAGGTGTCGCGCCGTCGGTCAGGGCATGTGGGACGGGAAAGGAGGAGGATGGTGTCGGTGGGGTGTGGATTACCTGACCATATCGACGAGGCCGCGCAGCAAGAAGAAGGGTCGGCGGCGAGGAGGCCGCGCAACAAGAAGAAGGGTCGCCGGCGAGGAGGCGGCGCTGCAAGAAGAAGGGTCGCCGACGAGGAGGTAGCGCTGCAAGAAGAAGGGTAGCCGACGAGGAGGCAGCGCTGCAAGAAGAAGGGTCCCTGGCGTGGAGGCTGAGCTGCCAGTAAAGCAGCAGTAAAGGTTTGAACTTGGAAAGCAAGGAGGAACAGTGGCAATGTGGCTTTTGGTGGGAGGGAGGGGGCAGGGAGATAGATATTTCCACGGTGGCAAAAAAATTTCGCTCGGTGCCGCGAGAAACTGGCGCGCAAGTGTGGTTCAAGCGCGCGCGGGGGGGGGGGGGGGGGTGGACTGTAGACGACGAAGCTTCCTGAAAGACAAAATGGTGTAATGGAGGGAAAGGATGGTGTTTGAATTGCTAGAACATTTACTTACAATGAACATGCAACTAGTACATGAGTGTCGTGTTTAAATTTGGTATTTTTCCGGGTTCGTTTGGCATTTTTATGCATTAATTGAGTTTCTGGCATTTATTGTGCATAATTCAAATTTGAACTACAAGCACATGCTCCAATGCACCAAAGTTTGTTGAAAATCATATGTGTGTCTTTGGGTGAATTTATAGGTCCCATGCAAGAAATGGGATGAAATTCAAACATGTGGGCGTCGTGGCTCGACCGGAAAATTTGAGAAACTTGGTTTTTAATTCCTGTAAATCCAAAACACGCCTAAAAATCATAAACCTCGGCATGGTGTCATGACATGGCACCAACATGCTATGGTAATTTTTTTTGGCTGAATTGGGACAAGCTTTGGTGTAAGCTTCTTGCAAAACGGAGCTTCCCTCAAGAAGGCTCGTGGTTCCGAGAGGGAACGTATCACCTCCGTGTGCGAAACAACATATGTACACTGCCTTCTCCCGCCATAATTTCTTTACACAGGCAGATTAGACCAAAATAGAAGTATCATGCTAAATTTTGGAATTATTCCGGGTTCGTTTGGCCTTTTTTATACATTAATTGAGTTTCTGGGCATTTAATGTGCATAATTCAAATTTGAACTACAAGCACATGCTCTAGTGCGCCATGGTTGTTCGAAAAATCACATGTGTGTCCTTGGGTGAATTTCTAGGTCCCATGCAAGAAATAGGAATGAAATTCAAACATATGGGCGTCGTGGCTCGGCGGGAAAGATTGAGAAACTTGGTTTTTTTAATTCCTGTAAATCCAAAACACGCCTGAAAATCATGAAACTTGGCATGGTGTCATGACATGGTACCAACATGCTGCGGTAATTTTTTTGGCCGAATTGGGACAACTTTGGTGTAAGCTTCTTGCAAACCGGAGCCGCCCTCAAGAAGGCTCATGGTTCCGAGGGGGAACGTGTCACCTCCGTGTGCGAAACGACATACGTACACTGCCTTCTCCCGCCTTAATTTTTTTTACACAGGCTGATTAGACCAAAATAGAAGTATCGTGCTAAATTTTGGAATTATTCCGGGTTCGTTTGGCATTTTTATACATTAATTGAGTTTCTGGGCATTTAATGTGCATAATTCAAATTTGAACTACAAGCACATGCTCGAGTGCACCAAAGTTGGTTGAAAAATCACATGTGTGTCCTTGGGTGAATTTCTAGGTCCCATACAAGAAATGGGAATGAAATTCAAACATCTGGGCATCGTGGCTCGGCGGGAAAGATTGAGAAACTTGGTTTTTTTAATTCCTGTAAATCCAAAACACGCCTGAAAATCATGAAACTTGGCATGGTGTCATGACTCAAGATGGCAATAGGGCCCCGAAACCTGCGTCCCCGTGGGTTTTTACCCTATTAGGGGACGGGGATGGGCGACTTTCTATCCCTGCGGGGCTGCTCATGGGTACATTATAAAACCTGACATGTTTCGCGGGTTTAAACCCGTTTGAGTACTACCCGAACCCGAAACGCGACAAACCCGGTCAAAATACGTTATTTAGCATGCACCGATTCATCTTGACTCAAGTGGCCCAAAGCCACAGTGTCCGAGCAGCCGAGCCCCACAGCGGCGAGGTCCTAGAGTACAAACCAACCCCACGCTGGGTCGCTACAGTGTCGCTCGCTCTTCAGGCCTCTCTCTCCTGCACAACATAACACCTAAACCTAAACCTAGGTCCCCAGCCGTCGCCTGCTGCTGTAATATGCTCATATTTTTCTTTCAAATGGTGTTGTTTTCATTGACTGCTCGTGGGGACGAGTTCCTCGTGGGTTATGAAAACCCGATGGGTTTAGGGGACGGGGAAAAATTTAACCCCGCACACATTGATGGGGATGGGGACGGGTTTGCCATTTTCTCGTGTGGATGGGTTTGGGCAAGCAAAACCTGGTGGGTTTCGTCCCCGTTGCCATCTTGAGTCATGACATGGCACCAACATGCTGCGGTATTTTTTTTGGCCGAATTGGGACAAGCTTTGGTGTAAGCTTATTGCAAACCGGAGCTTCCCTCAAGAAGGCTCCTGGTTCCGAGGGGGAACGTGTCACCTCCGTGTGCAAAACGACATATGTACACTGCCTTCTCCCGCCTTAATTTTTTACACATGTAGATTAGACTAAAATAGAAGTATCGTGCTAAATTTTGGAATTATTCCGGGTTCGTTTGGCCTTTTTTATACATTAATTGAGTTTCTGGGCATTTAATGTGCATAATTCAAATTTGAACTACAAGCACATGCTCCAGTGCACCAAAGTTGGTTGAAAAATCACATGTGTGACCTTGGGTGAATTTCTAGGTCCCATGCAAGAAATGGGAATGAAATTCAAACATCTGGGTGTCGTGGCTCGGCCGGAAAGATTGAGAAACTTGGTTTTTTAGTTCCTGCAAATCCAAAACACGCCTAAAAATCATGAAACTTGGCATGGTGTCATGACATGGCACCAACATGCTGCGGTAATTTTTTCGGCTGAATTGGGACAAGCTTCGGTGTAAGCTTCTTGCAAACTGGAGCTTCCCTCAAGAAGGCTCGTGGTTCCGAGAGGGAACGTGTCACCTCTGTTGGGGATATGACTCTTAGATATGACCCGCCCAGGAGGGGACGGGTCATCCCTATGGCAGTTCATCTAATGAAGCCCAAGCGTATATTCAAGTGGTGATTCATAGACAGGCCTATTACAGGGCCCAAACCCGAAGGCGGCTTAAGGCCCACAAGTATAAACCGCCGTGTATATGTAAACTTGTATTGCAAGGCATGTGAGATAAGTCACCGAGCTGGACACGTTGTATGAGCCGGCCGGGACTCTATAGGCCGTAGGGCGTCAACCCGTGTATATAATGGGACGACCCGGCAGCGGCTTAGGGCAAGAAACAACAAGTCGAGAGCCAGGCAAAGCGTATTCGCTACCTGGTCATCGAAACCCTAGCAATACCACCTCAAACTGGATTAGGCCTTTACCTTCACCGCAAGGGGCCGAACCAGTATAAACTCCTTGTGTCCTCTGTCCCGTTCAACCCCTTTAAGCTAACCTCGTCGCAATGGCTCCGCAACTAAGTCCTTCCATGAGGACATCTGCTGTGACACTTCCACGACAGTTGGCGCCCGCCGTGGGGCCAGCACACGATGGTGTTGAGTTCTTAAAGGGCAGCTTTGAAGGGATCAAGGGATACGCCATGGCCTGATGACCAAGAGTCGTCGCGGCAAGCTCTACATCGACGATGCAGGCTGGGGCCCCGAGGCTGGCTCAATTGAGTACGGGTACCGGGTCCCCTTCGGCGGAATCCACGTTTTCGTTGGCAAGATCGGTGAACCGGGCCCTGAGCCGGACATGTGCACCGACATCATCGAGACGGCTCAGCGTGCGCGACCCGCCCGGGTTCAACCCGCCGTGAAACGTGCCTTTGTTGGATTTATCCATGGGGCTGAATTGGAAGGCTCTGAGTCTGGTGCTGAGACGTCCAAGCACATCGGATTTAAGCAGATTCATACCGGCTTTTGGTGGATCAGAACGCTTCAAACAAAGTCTTGAGGAGGAAGCATAGGACTCGTCTGCCCTCAGTTTATGAGTCGAGGGACCTCTTCAAGACACCCGGAACGGGGGCTAGTAATCCGCCGGTGATAAACCAAACGATTGAGGCGCCAGGGGGCGGAGTAATGGGTCAGCCGCGCGTGGCCGGTTCTCCACACATGGATAATACCCCACCTCAGCGCGTAGTGACGCTGCCGGGTCATTACTCCACCCCTCTAGATAACATGATTGCTGCAGCTACACGATTGGCGGCTTTACCGGTCGAGGGCGAGACCCCGACGGCGATTGAAACCAGAAGGGTCAGAGAACTTCTTCAAACGGCTTTGGTACAGCAGCATGCTTACTCCTATAGCCGTGACCGGATTCATTAAACCCCTCGTCCAAGCCGGAGCTACAGTAGGCATATTGACTCGCCAGCAGTTTCAAGTACTGAGCGACGTCGTCACCAACCTCATGGCCATGATCCGGCGCGCAACGGTGCCGGTGAACAGGATTTGGTGAAGCAGGACATAGCACGTTAGGAGGCCGAGCTGGCGGCTGAGCTGGCGGCTCACCAGCACGCGCCGGTTTACCCGACGGCTTCAGTCGAGGCGGGTGTAACTTCCAGAACTTTCGGTGTGCTATCTCTAACGACGGCTCTGCGGAACGAGCGCTTGCCCAATGATTTCAAAGGTCCTCGTAAGGTGCCCAATTATACAGCAGATCAGCCTCTTGAGGCCTGGGTTGAGAGTTATGAGATGGCTATGGAGATGCTGGATGTTAGTGAGGCTGCATACGCCAAATACTTTACCATGATGCTGGAGGGGACGGCTCGTACATGGTTGAAGGGGCTGCCGGCTAACTCCATCGGGTCATGGGCAGAGCTGAAGGCCCGGTTCATCCAGAATTTCAGAGATACATGCAAGCAGCCCATGTCAATTATGGATTTGGCTTCTTGTGTTCAAGCTGAGGGCAAGTCAACCACCAGTTGGGTATGCCGGGTCTCGACTATCATGCACTCTTCAGATAACATGAACGTCGGTTTAGCGATTCTAATGTTGGAGAAAAATTGCCGTTTTACTCTGCTCAAGCAGAAGCTTGGACGGCTCAAGCGTCGTTGCAACGACATGGGTACTCTAATGGTGGCTCTGGTTAAGTATGCAGACTCTGATGGTACCAAGGACCCCGACTCTGAGGATGAAAGATCGGGAAAGGGAAAGAAGAGTAGCGGCATGAAGGGACATCAGTACAATCCTACCAATCAGGGAGGCAACGGTAAGCGCAAGGCTGATGATTTCGTGGCTAACACCGGTGCGCGCACTTATAACCAGCGTCGTAAGGGACAGTCGGCTCCAAGGACAGGCTCTTACCTTGAAGCAATGTTGAATCAGCCGTGTCCGAAACATGGAACGGATCAGAAGCCGGCTACTCATTCGTGGAAAGATTGTAGCATAATGAGAAGCTTTCGGGAGTCCATCCAACGCCATCATGGCCTGAACGGCGGATCAGGGTCCGGTTCTCATGGGCCGGGTCATGGCGGCGGCGGTTCAAATTCCGGGTTTCAGGGCCACGACAACCAAGGTGGTTATAATCAGTAGTGTAATCGGGGGAATCAACATCAGCAGCAGTCTGGTTATCAGAGCAACCCGAAGCAGTTGAATAGTGGACAGTATCATGTCTTCACCACTAGCTTATGTAAGCGGGACCAGAAGCTTCATAAGAGGGCAGTCAATGCTATTGAGCCGGTGGTGCCGCGTTTTTAACGGTGGTCAGAGCAGCCTATCGTGTGGAGTCGTGAGGACCACCCGCCCCGGGTGGACAATCCGGGTCACCTGGCTCTGGTGGTGGCACCTCGGGTTGGAGGCTACAAGTTTACTAAGGTGCTTTAGGATGGAGGTAGCAGCATTAACATCCTTTATTATGAGACCTTCCGTCGCATGGGACTGACAGATAAGAATCTTAAGCCATCAAACACTGTCTTCCATGGTGTGGTGTCGGGCAAGTCAGCCTACCCGGTGAGTAAGATATCTTTGGAAGTTGCCTTTGGAGATGAGCTTGATTCCAGGTCTGAAAATTTAAACTTCAAAGTGGTCAAAATCAAGAGCCCTTATCATGCTCTGTTTGGGCGGCCGGCTTATGCTAAGTTCATGGAGAGACCTTGCTATGTGTACTTGCAGCTTAAGATGTCGGGTTATAAGGGCACCATCATAGTGCATGGGAGTCGCAAGGTGGCCTTGGAGTGCGAGGAAGGCGATGCGGCTTATGCTGAGTCGGTTTGTGCAACGGAGGAGCTGAAATTATACAAGGACAATGTTGACCCGGCAGACATAACGTCCTTGAAACAGCCAACCACACAGCATGATCCTTCGTTAAAGTTTAAGTCCGCAGATGATACTAAATTGGTTGACTTTGTCCCTGGCGACTCATCTAAGCAGTCAGCATCAGTGCTAATCTGGATCCGAAATAGAAAAGCGCGCTCATCGAGTTCATCCGTGAGAACCAGGACATCTTTGCATGGAAGCCTTCAGACATGCCGGGTGTACCGAGGGAACTCGCTGAGCACACTCTTAACATTGATCCGAAATTTAAGTCGGTCCAACAATTTCTTCACCGATTTAATGAGGAGAGGCGGAAGGCCATCGGTGAGGAAGTGGCCCGGCTCTTGGCGGCCGGGTTTATCGTTGAAGTTTTCCATCCTGAGTGGTTGGCTAACCCGGTGTTGGTACTTAAGAAGAACGGCACTTGGCGGATGTGTGTGGATTACACGGACTTGAACAAGGCTTGTCCGGCTGATCCTTTGCTCTCCCTCGTATCGATCAAATCATTGATGCTACGGTGGGTTGTGAGCGTTTGAGTTTTTTGGATGCTTACTCTGGTTATCATCAGATCAAGATGGCAGTGAAGGACCAGGAGAAGACAACTTTCATTACTCCGTTCGGAGCCTTCTGCTATGTGTCCATGCCTTTTGGGCTCAAGGGTGCCCAGGCGACTTATCAGCGGTGTGTACAAAATTGCCTTCACAATCAGATTGGGCGCAATGTTCATGCTTATGTAGATGACATTGTGGTGAAGTCAAGAGATAAGGAGACCCTGATTGATGATTTGAAGGAGACGTTTGACAATCTCCGGGTCTACAAGATGATGCTTAACCCGGCTAAGTGTGTCTTTGGTGTGCCAGCAGGCAAGCTCTTGGGTTTCCTAGTTTCTAACAGAGGCATTGAAGCTAACCCGGAGAAGATCAAGGCCATTACTTCATTGGCTAAGCCGGTGTGTGTTAATGATGTTCAGGGTCTGGCGGGTCGTATTGCGGCTCTAAGCCGGTTCATAAGCCGTCTAGGTGAGAAGGCTATTCCTCTTTATCTAATGATGAAGAAGACATATCACTTTGCTTGGAGCGATGCTGCTAATCAAGCGTTTGAGGATCTGAAGAAACAGTTGGCTGAGTCGCCCGTGCTTGCTGCCCCTATTAATAAAGAGCCTTTGTTGTTATATGTGGCTGCTAATAGCCGGGCCGTTAGTGTAGCCATCATGGTGGAGATGAAAGAGGCAGGCAAGGAGTACCCGGTTCAACGGCCGGTTTACTACATCAGTGAGGTGCTTTTCGAGTCCAAACTGAGGTATCTACATTGGCAGAAGCTTGTGTATGGGGTTTTCATGGCAAGTCGGAAGCTTAAGCAATACTTTCAGGGTCATCCCATCACTGTGGTTAGTTCTGCTCCTTTAGGAGACATCATCCAAAATAGGGAAGCCACAGGCCGGGTTGCCTAATGGGCCATTGAGCTTGGACCTCACGGCTTAAAATATGTGCCACGTACGGCCATCAAGTCCCAAGCACTTGTGGATTTCATCAATGATTAGACAGAGTTACAGGCACCTGAGGAGAAGCCGGATAACACATATTGGACTATTCACTTTGATGGATCCAGACAGTTAGAGGGCTCGGGGGCTGGAGTTGTTTTGACTTCCCCACGAGGTGACAAATTTTCTTATGTTCTCCGGCTCATGTTCCCTTATACTAACAATGCAGCTGAGTATGAGGCCTTGCTCCATGGTCTTCGGATGGCTAAGGAGATGAATTTAAGCCGGGTGAGGTTCTTTGGCGATTCAGATCTGGTGGCTCAGCAAGTTTCTGGCACTTGGGATTCTAAATATCCGCTCATGGCAGCTTATCATCGAGAGGTTGATGCTATTGCGGGTCATTTCAAGGGTTATCAAGTTGAGCATATTGATCACAGGAAGAATGAGGCGGCTGATACTTTAAGCCGGCTAGGATCTCAGCGTAAGCCGGTGTCACCTAACACGTTCCTGGACATTTTGTTTAACCCTTCTGTCAAATTACCTACAGAGGAAGATCTTGCTGTCCCTGACCCGGAGGCGCAGTTGGTGGCGGCTCTTCACGCTATTCCCGATTGGACAGTTCCATATTTGGCTTACATGACCCGGGGTGAGTTGCCGGAGAATGAAATATTGGCCAGGCAGATAACCCGGCGGTCTAAGTCAATGACAATTGTCAATGGGGAGTTGCATCATTGCAGTGTCACAGGGGCGTTTCAGCGTTGCATCTCTCCTGAAGAAGGCCGTGAGATTCTATGGGAGATTCATGAAGGAGATTGTGGTCATCACGCCGGTTCTAAATCTCTCGTAGCCAAGGCTTTTCGTCACGGTTTCTATTGGTTGAAGACTCATGCTAATGCTGAGGACTTGGTTAGTAAATGTGATGGTTGTCAGAAGTTTTCACGACGAGCTCACGTTCCGGCTCAGGAGTTAAGGATGATTCCAATCACTTGGCCGTTTGTGACTTGGGGGCTTGACATGGTTGGGCCTTTTAAAAGGTCCAAGGATAAGAAGACCCACCTTTTGGTGGCGGTTGACAAGTTCACTAAGTGGGTGGAGGCAGAGCCGGTCAGTAAGTGTGATGCAGCAACGGCGGTTCAATTCATGAAGAGGGTGATCTTCCGTTTTGGCTTTCCACACAGCATTATAACAGATAATGGCACCAATCTTTCGAAAGGTGCTATGAGAGAATTCTGTCAACGAGAGCATATCCAGCTTGACGTTCATCTGTGGCTCACCCTCAGTCCAACGGTTAGGCAGAACGAGCAAATCAAGAGATTTTGCGAGGTATCAAGCCCCGGCTTATGGTCCCTTTGCAAAGGACGCCAAGTTGTTCGGTGGAGGAGTTGCCTTCGGTGTTATGGAGCATTAACACGACCCCCAAAGATCTACGGGTTATACGCCCTTTTTCATGGTTTATGGAGCGGAGGCGGTTCTCCCTAGTGACATCCGTCACGAATCACCCCGGGTGGCGGCTTACGTGGAAGCTAACAATGAAAAGGCACGTCAAGATGCACTTGACTTGTTGGATGAAGAGCAGGATCTCGTGGCGGCTCGTTTGGTGATTTATCAGCAAGACCTACGTCGTTACCACAGCCGCCTGGTCAAAATCAGAACCTTTCAGGAAGGTGACTTAGTGCTCCGGCTCATCCAGGATCAAACAGACATGCATAAGCTTTCGCCACCTTGGGAAGGACCTTTTGTGGTCAGCAAGAATCTGCATAATGGGTCATATTATCTTATCGACGTTCGAGAACACAAGGATTCACATAAGTCGGAGGAGGAGACCCATCGGCCGTGGAATATTGCTCATCTTCCGCCCTACTATACTTGAGCCACCGGCTCTCATGATGTACATTGTTCGATGATGTATATATTATAAGCAGTATAATAAAGCCGGCATCCCTGATAATTAAGGGCCTTTGCTGTTTCACTTCCTCGAAGCTGAGTCTTTATCATCATCTTACGCATTCATTTAAGAGACTTGATGCCCAACTTCAGGGACCAAAGAGGGTTGGATGCATGGCACAACTCAAACATAGGTCCCTGACGAGTACGACTTATTTTAATATGGTCATTTGGGGGCTTCATGCTCATCGAGCATAGCTGTCGGTACCCTCTTGATCGGCGCAATGCCAAAACTTATATGGTCACTTGGGGGCTTCCTGCTCATCGAGCATAGCTGTCGGTACCCTCTTGATCGGCGCAATGCCAAGACTTATATGGTCACTTGGGGGCTTCCTGCTCATTGAGCATAGCTGTCGGTACCCTCTTGATCGGCTCAACGCCACACTTGTCAGTATGTCATTTGGGGGCTTCCTGTTCAAACATAGGCGTATTTGACCGAAGAGAACATAGCGTTACTACCCTCTTGACCAGGTTTGTCCAAACATAGGCGTATTTGACCAAAGAGGACATAACCTTTCCGGGTCATCCTACTTGTAGCCAGCTGCTTCAACTCCATTGGGTAATCATGATTAACCCATCAAATTCTTAAACGATCAATCTTACGGCATATTCGACCAAGATCTGAGCTCGTTAAGGTTCAAACGGCGGCTTGTCATGCGAGAGCACGGTTAACAGCTAGTCAGGATAGATCCAGGCTTCATAAGCCGCCTTCCTTGAAACTTGGATAAATCGGCCCGTGATGTATGCTGTTACTCTGGCCCCGCGTACTCCTGATAAGTCTTTGAGCAAGACCAGACTTTATCTAGGGTTCAAATGTCGATTGGGCACACTGTGAGTCAGGCTCACAGAACGCACGAACAGTCCAGTGGCCCCGGCTAGTTTCATTGAAGAAGACACTTTGTCTTGGCAGCCCACAAATGCCTCGAATTTCTTTTGATTTTTCATTTATATTCGAACTTTTTTCTTTGACTGCTGGTTTTTTACAAGTCGGGCCCAGCTGCCCTACTTATGGCTCATATTTGAAGCATCTTCCGGGTCTCTATAACCCGCCAGGCTGGCAGACTGTAAGTCGCCAGAGTATCATACTTTTATGTTTACAATTACGGCTCTATCGCCTCTAACGACATAAGGTTGCTCAACCGACAGTCTAAGCATACAGCCACAGGTATGATATTTTTATGTTAAACATTACGGTCAGACTGGCCCTGGTTATGGACTATTTGTCCCAGTGGCTTCAATTGGGTATCATGACCCGCCCGGCGGTCAGCCGCCAGGGCACCTATGATTTGTTTGTCTGCAGGATAAAATATTACAGCTAAAACTGCAAAGGGCAATATTATCATGGGCATAAGGTGATGGTTTTTTAAACTGGCAACCAGCAGTACTGCGCAAAAGCAGAAACATGCGCGATGGCACGGCATGCCCATGTTTTTTTACTACCCTATTACACGACTCCACGAGTCAAATAATATCAAGTGTTTCAAAGGATTAATATATAAACTGCCTGGCGGTTTACTCTTCTTGGCTTCACTAATTGGAGGCTTCTAGATCATCCCTCTCCGGTTCTTCGTCCTCCTTCGCCGTCTAAAAATTGGGTGATGACCAATCGATGCCAGATAAGGCTTGAAATTCAGCTTCGTCATCTATAAGATCGGACGGTTCAACTTCAGGGGCAAAAGTATGCTTACGGATTGGAGGGATCAGATCCATCACTCTGTAAGCCGGTGTAGGCATCTTCTGATTTTGCTTGTCATAAGCCAGATGGTATTTTGAAATGGCAATCTGGATGGCCATTGGACGAATTTCCTTCACGCAGGCTGCAAAGTCATTTTGGCAAAAGGAGTACCATCCTCTTTTAAACTTGGATATCCAGTGGCTACGTCAGCCGGCTCTAATTCCGGTACCCATGCTTTAGCCCGGCTCAAGGCTGTCACAGCGTCGGCTCTGGCAGATGATCGATTCATTTCATCGATCCTGGCAGGTAGCACAGAGAGCTTTTTTAAGACATCTATCAAAAGCCTAGGAGCTTGATTTGTTGGAGAAATTTTGGCCAGGGCACGCTAAGTTCCAGTGTACAGCTGTTCAACAAGTGTATAGACGGCTTTCATCTTTACAAGTATGTCTTGGTCCAGACTGCTGCTCCTGGGACCTGAATTAAATCACAAGTTCATTAGTGGCGGCTTATACTATGAAGAAAGGATTGACATTGGACGGTTAGAAAGGCGACTTACCAAAGATAACTGAAACCATCTGAGATACACGGTGTTTTAAACCGGTGAGTTCAGTGGTGACTTCTTGAAGAGCCGCCTTGGCTTTCTCAGCCCACTGCGTTAAAGCAGTCTTTTCTTCAGTCCAAGTCTTTTTCTCTGCCTCAAATCTGGTCTTCAGCTTTTCTGATTCAGCCACGCTAAACTGGAACTTGGACTCAGCTTTCCGGGTCTCAGTTTCCTGAGTCACCAACTGGGTCTTTGCGTCGTTCAATTGAGACTCCAGTTCAGCAGTAGCAGCCTGTATGACATACATAATTATCAACATTTATATCAAGGATACAAGAATATAAGTCCCAAGTCTTTTGCAAGCAACAACACTTGACACTTGGGGGCTAATGTCTGTCAATGAAATTTTTCAAGGAAAAGGTTTTTATAACTAAAGTCCCAAGCACTTTGCAAGAAAGACTACTTGGCACTTGGGGGCTAATGCATATCGCTTGTATCTTCTTCATCATGAGCCGGACGCACTGTAAACAATCCCAACCAACTCATGGGGGCTATGCAGACTAAGCTTTCTTTTCTTACAAATGATAAATGAGACCGGTTCATTCATACTGATTAAGCCGACCCTTGGGGACTACAGATGCAAAAATGAAACTTCTTAAACATCCAGTTTATCTTAAACCGTACAAGGAGGGATTCTAGGACAGAAGTTTACGGATTCTTCTAAAGTCTACATCCTATTCAATTTTTTCATAACCAGTAGACTTGGGGGCTGGTAGGATATACATAAGTTATTCAAAGCTGGAAGTCATACCTCATACTTTTGGTGCATTTGTTTTACCATATCAATTTCAAGATCGCGGCTATAGTGTACTTGGCTGAGATAACCAGAGAGGATCTCATTGTTGCTCAGTTGCACATAGTGGGAGACGTCAAATTTCATCTTCCGCCTTTCAATAACCTCTTGCTTGGCAGTATGCTTAGCTAAGGCTATAGGATTTCCCGGCTCTATAAAGCCGGTGCCAGTAATCAACATGTCATCATTATGAGTCTCCAATGGCTTAAGTGAACTGGATGATGCAGGATTTGAAGGATTAATAAGAGTAGTGTCAGCAACACAGAGATCCGGAATCTCAGGCGGAGCGTCAGTGACAGTTTCATCTGGCTGTTTGTCAGAAGCTTCAGGTGCAGGGATTTGCTGTTCCGGCTCAGCAACCTCAGGTGCCGCAGTTGGCTTGGTCACCTTCGCCTTTTTATTAGGCTTTGCTTGTCCACTATACGGAGTATAACAAATCAGTATAGTTACTAGAATATAATGAGGTGCAGAATAAGAAGAGAATGTCATTACCTAGGGGCAGTCTTGAAAGCCGGCAACTCAGTTTGTGATGAGTCGCCAGAGGAAGAATGGGCAAGCTCCTGGTTAATCGAATCAACAGAGTTAGGAGGAAGACAGATAAGACCCGCCAGCGGGTAAAAAGGAGTTTAAGTTAAGAAGCACCTCGTCTCGACCTTTCCGAGGAGCAGGGGTGTTCGGTAAGCCGGAGGACAACTCGTCACCTCCACTGGTCCGAGTCTGATGACGGTTCTCGTGTTACTGTTGTTTCAAAATAAAGTGAGGATCTAAATAAGCCAAGGGGTGTGAAAACCTTACTTTCCGGGTTACTTGTCGAAGTTTCTGTCTTGGCAAAGATTCTGAGCCGGAGGAAATAATAGTTACCTCTTCTTCAGCTGCTTGGCTGGCTCTCGTGTCATCCTGATAATAGTCAATGTCAATGAGATGATTGAAAAAAGACCCAAGAGAGTCAAGGGCTACCTCTGACTCAGAGGTATCATCCAGCTTAAGCAGATCAGAGGTGCTTGGTTTTTTTCTTCTTCTTGGTGGTCCTCTTGGCGGTTTTTTTGGCAGCTTTCTTGACAGCCTGGGCCTTCTTAGCAGCTTCATGATCATACTCCGTCTTCCAAAAGTCAGATTTAGCCTGTAAAGGTCATCAAAGGCTGAGTTAATAAGGTTTTGGAACAATTGAGGTAAAAGTAAGAAAGTTCAGAAACTCACATCTGGGGCCGGGTTAAGTTTGCAGAACGGGGCCAGACCCACTTTAATGCAATCTTCTGGGTCTTCATTCAGAAGGGACTTAACCATCTCATCTATGGCTGCATCAGTTAATGGTGCAGAGCTGTGGCGCAATGGATCCTTTACACCACCAGTTTAAGTGCACATTAAGCCGGTGTGGCGACTTAAGGGAATGATCCGCCAAGAAACCCAACACCTGACTAAATCAACGCCAGTTAGCCCATTTCCTAGCAGAGCCTTAACTTTCACAATGGTAGGGGCAATTTTCTTCCATTCAGCAGCAATAAGTTTTTCAGGAAGGTTGTGTTTTGGGTCTAGGCACTCGGCATGGTAACCCGATAGTGGATTCTCGTCAGCTGGAGAAGCATCTTTGCAATAAAACCACGTCTGGTTCCAATCTTTTGGGTGACTCGGCATGCAGGCATAAGGGAAGATGGCATCTCTTCTACGTTGAATTGATATCCCGCCGAGCTCCAAGCTAGGGGCGTTCGTGAACTCAGTCTGGCGGTTCAAGTAAAAATACTCTCTAAAGAGATCAACACTGGGCTCCTCTTGAAGGTATACTTCACAAAAGACTTGAAAGTTGCATATATTTGACACGGAATTGGGTCCAATGTCTTGAGGATGGAGCAGGAAAAAGTGCAGAATGTTCCGGAAAAATTTAGAGCTGGGCGGCGAGAAGCCCCGGTTCATGTGGTCAGTAAAAACGACGACTTCATCATCCTTCGGCTGAGGTCTTTCTTTGCCCAGGCCAGGAGCACGGTAATGCATGACACTCTTGGCTGGCAGATACCCAATTTTGACAAAGTCCTTAAATGTGCCCTCGGTGACGATGTAGGGGACCCAATTGCATGTATAGACAGTCTTTGGCGACATTGTGAAAGAAAGAAAGCCTAAATTAAAGGAAAATTTTGCCGGTTCAAGTTAGCTGATGAAATCACAAGTTAACAGTTACAGCATACATTCAGAATGGCGGCTTAAGTGAGGACTAATGACATATGGTTGGTTCATTATAAGCTGCACATGTAAGCCGCCATGACACGTACAGGTATTCAAAATCCGAAAAGAACAAAATTCTACTAAGTGTTGGACAAACAGCTTTCACATATTAAAGCTATAAGTTCAGATCTGCAACTGTTCAGAAAAAGGAAATAAATTCTAAACCTACAGAGGTGGCGGCAGGAAAGCGGAGGAGCCCCAGAGGAGATCTGTCGTGACGAGGATATGCTCTAGTATCAAAAACAGGTGCTAAAATTACCGCCGCGCAAGATTTATGTGGTTTCTTGGATCTAATCCATGGATCTAAGTAAGAAAAAAGAAGGGCGGCGACGAACACCGGTGAACACTGAAACCCTAATGGCAGATCTATGGCGAGGAAAAGGGAGGACTTACTGGTACTAGCTGACAGCAGAGAAGTGCCGTGGCGTTTCTAATATGTTCAGGGTGATGCAACGGCTAGAGTTGATGAAGGGGACGAAGGTGAACGGCGGCGGAGCTCGTGCGAGCTGGTGCATCGTGAGGAAGAAGAAGAAGGCGAGAAGGAAAAGGGGTGAATGAGAGGAGAGTCTGTGGTCTTATTTATAGGGCTGGAAGGACAAACGACAGGTGCGAGTATCGAGGAGGCAGAAAAATGGATAAGCGACGGCACGGGTGCCTCGATTTTCGGAGGGACAGTAAAGAAGGAGATTTATTAAGATTTGGGTTCTGTGAACCATTAATCGCAGGTGACGTCACGGCGGGTTACCACAATTTCTGGAGATGACGTCATGGCGGGTTACGACATTTTTACAGTAAGATGAAGAAGGATTTTTCTAAGTGTTGAAGATTGACATGAACAGGTTCAAATCAACCTGGGGCCTAATGTTGGGGATATGACTATTAGATATGACCCGCCCAGGAGGGGCCGGGTCAACCCTATGGTAGTTCATCTAATGAAGCCCAAGAGTATATTCAAGTGGCGGTTCATAGACAGGCCTATTAGAGGGCCCAAACCCGAAGGCGGCTTAAGGCCCACAAGTATAAACCGCCGTGTATATGTAAGCTTGTATTGCAAGGCATGTGAGATAAGTCACCGAGCTGGACATGTTGTATGAGCCGGCCGGGACTCTGTAGGCCGCAGGGCGTCAACCCGTGTATATAAGGGGACGACCCGGAAGCGGCTTAGGGCAAGAAACGACAAGTCGAGACCAGGCAAAGTGTATTCGCTCCCTGGTCATCGAAACCCTAGTAATACCACCTCAAACTGGTTTAGGCCTTTACCTTCACTGCATGGGGCCGAACCAGTATAAACTCCTTGTGTCCTTTGTCCCGTTTAACCCCTTTAAGCTAACCTTGTCGCAATGGCTCCGGAACTAAGTCCTTCCAAGAGGACATCTGCCGTGACACTTCCACAACAACCTCCGTGTGCGAAACGACATACGTACACTGCCTTCTCCCGCCTTAATTTTTTTACACAGGGACATTAGATCAAATAGAAGTATCGTGCTAAATTTTGGAATTATTCCGGGTTCGTTTGGCCTTTTTTATACATTAATTGAGTTTCTGGGCATTTAATGTGCATAATTCAAATTAGAACTATAAGCACATGCTCGAGTGCACCAAAGTTGATTCAAAAATCACATGTGTGTCCTTGGGTGAATTCCTAGGTCCCATGCAAGAAATGGGAATGAAATTCAAACATCTGGGCGTCGTGGCTCAGCTGGAAAGATTGGCAAACTTGGTTTTTTAATTCCTGTAAATCCAAAACACGCCTGAAAATCTTGAAACATGGCATGGTGTCATGACATGGCACCAACATGCTGCGGTAATTTTTTTGGCCGAATTGGGACAAGCCTTGGTGTAATGTTCTTGCAAACCGGAGCTGCCCACAAGAAGGCTCGTGGTTCCGAAGGGGAACAAGTCACCTCCGTGTGCGAAACGACATACGTACACTGCCTTCTCCTGCCTTAATTTTCTTATACAGGCAGGATAGACCAAAATAGAAGTATCGTGCTAAAATTTGGAATTATTCAGGGTTCGTTTGGCCTTTTTATACATTAATTGAGTTTCTGGGCATTTAATATGCATAATTTAAATTTGAACTACAAGCACATGCTCCAGTGCACCAAAGTTGGTTGAAAAATCACATGTGTGTCCTTGGGTGAATTTCTAGGTCCCATGCAAGAAATGGGAATGAAATTCAAACCCCTGGGCGTCGTGGCTCGGCCGGAAAGAATGAGAAACTTGGTTTTTTAATTCCTGTAAATCCAAAACACGCCTGAAAATAATGAAACTTGGCATGGTCTCATGACATGGCACCAACATGTTGCGGTAATTTTTTGGCCGAATTGGGACAAGCTTTCGTGTAAGCTTCTTGCAAACTGGAGCTTCCCTCAAGAAGGCTCCTGGTTCCGAGGGGGAACGTGTCACCTGCGTGTGCGAAATGACATACGTACACTGCCTTCTCCCGCCTTAATTTTTTACACAGGTAGATTAGACCAAAATAGAAGTATCGTGCTAAATTTTGGAATTATTCAGGGTTCGTTTGGCCTTTTTTATACATTAGTTGAGTTTCTGGGCATTTAATGTGCATAATTCAAATTTGAACTACAAGCACATGCTCTAGTGCACCAAAGTTGGTTGAAAAATCACATGTGTGTCCTTGGGTGAATTTCTAGGTCCCCTGCACGAAATGGGAATGAAATTCAAAAATCTGGGCGTCGTGGCTCGGCCGGGAAGATTGAGAAACTTGGTTTTTTTAATTACTGTAAATCCAAAACACGCCTGAAAATAATGAAACTTGGCATGGTCTCATGACATGGCACCAACATGCTGCGGTAATTTTTTTGGCCAAATTGGGACAAGCTTTGGTGTAAGCTTCTTGCAAACCGGAGCTGCCCTCAAGAAGGCTCGTCGTTCCGAGGGGGAACGTGTCACCTCCGTGTGCGAAACGACATACGTACACTACCTTCTCCCGCCTTAATTTTTTTACAAAGGCAGATTAGACCAAAATAGTAGTATCGTGCTAAATTTTGGAATTATTCCGGATTTTTTGGCCTTTTTATACATTAATTGGGTTTCTGGGCATTTCATGTGCATAATTCAAATTTGAACTACAAGCACATGCTCCAGTGCACCAAAGTTGGTTGAAAAATCACATGTGTGTCCTTGGGTGAATTTCTAGGTCCCATGCAATAAATGGGAATGACATTCAAACATCTGGGCATCATGGATCGGCCGGAAAGATTGAGAAACTTGGTTTTTAATTCATGTAAATCAAAAACACGTCTGAAAATCATGAAACTTGGCATGGTGTCATGACATGGCACCAACATGCTGTGGTAATTTTTTTGGCCGAATTGGGACAAGCTTAGGTGTAAGCTTCTTGCAAGCTGGAGCTTCCCTCAAGAAGGCTCCTGGTTACGAGGGGGAACATGTCACCTCCGTGTGCGAAACGACATACGTACACTGCCTTCTCCCGCCTTAATTTTTTACACCGGTAGATTAGACCAAAATAGAAGTATCGTGCCAAATTTTGGAATCATTCCGGTTCGTTTGGCCTTTTTATACATTAATTGAGTTTCTGGGCATTTAATTTGCATAATTAAAATTTGAACTAAAAGCACATACTCCAGTGCACCAAAGTTGGTTGAAAAATCACATGTGTGTCCTTGGGTGAATTTCTAGGTCCCATGCAAGAAATGGGAATGAAATTCAAACATCTGGGCGTCGTGGCTCGGCCGGAAAGATTGAGAAACTTGGTTTTTTAATTCCTGTAAATCAAAAACACACCTGAAAATCATGAAACTTGGCATGGTGTCATGACATGGCACCAACATGCCGCGGTAATTTTTTTTGCTGAATTGGGACAATCTTCAGTGTAAGCTTCTTGCAAACCGGAGCTTCCCACAAGAAGGCTCGTGGTTCCGAGAGGGAACGTGTCACCTCCGTGTACGAAACGACATAAGTACACTGCCTTCTCCCGCCTTAATTTTTTTACACAGGAAGATTACACGAAATAGAAGTATCGTGCTAAATTTTGTAATTATTCCGGGTTTGTTTGGCCTTTTTTATACATTTATTGTGATTCTGGGCATTTAATGTCCATTATTCAAATTTGAACAACAAGCACATGCTCCGGTGCACCAAAGTTGGTTGAAAAATCACATGTGTGTCCTTGGGTGAATTTCTAGGTCCCATGCAAGAAATGGGAATGAAATTCAAACATCTGGGCATCGTGGCTCGGCCGGAAAGATTGAGAAACTTGGTTTTTAATTCACGTAAATCCAAAACACGCCTAAAAATCATGAAACTTGGTATGGTGTCATGACATGGCACCAACATGCTGCGGTAATTTTTTTGGCCGAATTGGGACAAGCTTTGGTGTAAGCTTCTTACAAGCAGGAGCTTCCCTCAAGAAGGCTCCTTGTTCCGAGGGGGAATGTGTCACCTCCGTGTGCGAAATGACATACGTACACTGCCTTCTCCCGCCTTAATTTTTTACACAGGTAGATTAGACCAAAATAGAAGTATCGTGCTAAATTTTGGAATTTTTCCGGGTTCGTTTGGCCTTTGTATACATTTATTGAGTTTCTGGGCATTTAATTTGCATAATTAAAATTTGAACTACAAGCACATGCTCAAGTGCACCAATTGGTTGAAAAATCTCATGTGTGTCCTTGGGTGAAGTTCTAGGTCCCATGCAAGAAATGGGAATGAAATTCAAACATCTGGGCGTCGTGGCTCGGCCGAAAGATTGAGAAACTTGGTTTTTTAATCCTGTAAATCCAAAACATGCCTGAAAATCATCAAACTTGGCATGGTGTCATGACATGGCACCAACATGCTGCGGTAATTTTTTGGCTGAATTGGGACAATCTTCGGTTTAAGCTTCTTGCAAACCGGAGCTTCCCACAAGAAGGCTCGTGGTTCCGAGAGGGAACGTGTCACCTCCGTGTACGAAACGACATAACTACACTGCCTTCTCCCGCCTTAAATTTTTACACTGGCAGATTAGACAAAATAGAAGTATCGTGCTAAATTTTGTAATTATTCCGGGTTTGTTTGGCCTAATTTATACATTTATTGTTATTCTGGGCATTTAATGTCCATTATTCAAATTTGAACTATAAGGACATGCTCCAGTGCGCCAAAGTTGGTCGAAAAATCACATGTGCGTCCTTGGATGAATTTCTAGGTCCCATGCACGAAATGAGAATGAAATTCAAACATCTGGGCGTCGTGGCTCGGCCGAGAAGATTTAGAAACTTGGTTTTTTAATTCCTGTAAATCCAAAACACGCCTGAAAATCATGAAACTTGGCATGGTGTCATGACATGGCACCAACATGCTGCGGTAATTTTTTTGGCCGTATTGGGACAAGCCTAGGTGTAAGCTTCTTGCAAACCGGAGCTGCCCTCAAGAAGGCTCGTGGTTCCGAGGGGGAACGTGTCACCTCCGTGTACGAAACGACATATGTACACTGCCTTCTGCCGCCTTAATTTTTTTACACAGGCAGATTAGACCAACTAGAAGTATAGTGCTAAATTTTTAATTATTCCGGGTTCGTTCTGCCTTTTTTATACATTTATTGTGATTCTAGGCATTTAATGTCCATAATTCAAATTTGAACTACAAGGACATGCTCCAGTGCACCAAAGTTGGTTGAAAAATCACATGTGTTTCCTTGGGTGAATTTCTAGGTCCCATGCAAGAAATGAGAATGAAATTAAAACATCCGGCGGTCGTGGCTCGGCCGAAAAGATTGAGAAACTTGGTTTTTTAATTCCTGTAAATCCAAAACACGCCTGAAAATCATGAAACTTGGCATGGTGTCATGACATGGCACCAACATGCTGCGGTAATTTTTTTGGCCAAATTGGGACAAGCTTTGGTGTAAGCTTCTTGCAAACCGGAGCTGCCCTCAAGAAGGCTCGTCGTTCCGAGGGGGAACGTGTCACCTCCGTGTGCGAAACAACATACGTACACTACCTTCTCCCGCCTTAATTTTTTTACACAGGCAGATTAGACCAAAATAGAAGTATCGTGCTAAATTTTGGAATTATTCCGGGTTTGTTTGGCCTTTTTATACATTAATTGGGTTTCTGGGCATTTCATGTGCATAATTCAAATTTGAACTACAAGCACATGCTCCAGTGCACCAAAGTTGGTTGAAAAATCACATGTGTGTCCTTGGGTAAATTTCTAGGTCCCATGCAAGAAATGGGAATGAAATTCAAACATCTGGGCATCGTGGCTCGGCCGGAAAGATTGAGAAACTTGGTTTATAATTCATGTAAATCAAAAACACGTCTGAAAATCATGAAACTTGGCAAGGTGTCATGACATGGCACCAACATGCTGTGGTAATTTTTTTGGCCGAATTGGGACAAGCTTTGGTGTAAGCTTCTTGCAAGCTGGAGCTTCCCTCAAGGAGGCTCCTGGTTACGAGGGGGAATGTGTCACCTCCGTGTGCGAAACGACTTACGTACACTGCCTTCTCCCGCCTTAATTTTTTATACCGGTAGATTAGAACAAAATAGAAGTATCGTGCCAAATTTTGGAATTATTCCGGTTCGTTTGGCCTTTTTATACATTAATTGAATTTCTGGGCATTTAATTTGCATAATTAAAATTTGAACTAAAAGCACATACTCCAGTGCACCAAAGTTGGTTGAAAAATCACATGTGTGTCCTTGGGTGAATTTCTAGGTCCCATGCAAGAAATGGGAATGAAATTAAAACATCTGCGCGTCGTGGCTCGGCCGGAAAGATTGAGAAACTTGGTTTTTTAATTCCTGTAAATCCTAAACACGCCTGAAAATCATGAAACTTGGCATGGTGTCCTGACATGGCACCAACATGCCGCGGTAATTCTTTTTGCTGAATTGGGACAATCTTCGGTGTAAGCTTTTTGCAAACCGGAGCTTCCCACAAGAAGGCTCGTGGTTCCGAGAGGGAACGTGTCACCTCCGTGTACGAAACAACATAAGTACACTGCCTTCTCCCGCCTTAATTTTTTTACACAGGAAGATTACACCAAATAGAAGTATCGTGCTAAATTTTGTAATTATTCCGGGTTTGTTTGGCCTTTTTTATACATTTATTCTGATTCTGGGCATTTAATGTCCATAATTCAAATTTGAACAACAAGCACATGCACCGGTGCACCAAAGTTGGTTGAAAAATCACATGTGTGTCCTTGGATGAATTTCTAGGTCCCATGCAAGATATGGGAATGAAATTCAAACATTTGGGCGTCGTGGCTCGGCCGGAAAGATTGAGAAACTTATTTTTTTAATTCCTGTAAATCCAAAACACGTCTGAAAATCATGAAAATGGGCATGGTGTCATGACATGGCACCAACATGCTGTGGTAAATTTTTTGGCCGAACTGGGACAAGCTTTGGTGTAAGCTTCTTGCAAACCGGAGCTTCCCTCAAGAAGGCTCGTGGTTCCGAGCGAGAACGTGCCACCTCCGTGTGTGAAATGAAATACATACACAGCCTTCTCCCGCCTTAATTTTTTTACACAGGCAGATTAGACCAAAATAGAAGTATCGTGTTAAATTTTGTAATTATTCCGGGTTCGTTTGGCCTTTTTTATACATTAATTGAGTTTTTGGGCATTTAATGTGCATAATTCAAATTTGAACTACAAGCGCATGCTCCAGTGCACGAGAGTTGGTTGAAAAATCACATGTGTGTCCTTGGGTGAATTTCTAGGTCCCATGCAAGAAATGGGATTGAAATTCAAACATCTGGGCGTCGTGGCTCGGCCAGAAAAATTGAGAAACTTGGTTTTTTAATTCCTGTAAATCCAAAACACGCCTGAAAATCATGAAACTTGGCATGGTGTCATGACATAGCACCAACATGCTGTGGTAATTTTTTTGCCCGAATTGGGACAAGCTTTGGGGTAAGCTTCTTGCAATCCGGAGCTTCCCTCAAGAAGGCTCGTGGTTCCGAGGGGGAACATGCCACCTCCGTGTGCAAAATGACATACGTACACTGCCTTCTCCCACCTTAATTTTTTACACAGGTAGATTAGACCAAAATAGAAGTATCGTGCTAAATTTTGGAATTATTCCGAGTTCGTTTGGCCTTTATTATATATTAATTGAGTTTTGGGCATTTAATGTGCATAATTCAAATTTTAACTACAAGCGCATGCTCCAGTGCACGAAAGTTGGTTGAAAAATCACATGTGTGTCCTTGGGTGAATTTCTAGGTCCCATGTAAGAAATGGGAATGAAATTCAAACATCTGGGCATCGTGGCTCGGCCGGAAAGATTGAGAAACTTGGTTTTTTAATTCCTGTAAATCCAAAAGACGCCTGAAAATCATGAAACTTGGCATGGTGTCATGACATTGCACCAACATGCTGCGGTAATTTTTTTGCTGAATTGGCACAATCTTCGGTGTAAGCTTCTTGCAAACCGGAGCTTCCCACAAGAAGGCTCGTGGTTCCGAGAGGGAACGTGTCACCTCCGTGTACGAAACGACATCAGTACACTGCCTTCTCCCGCCTTAATTTTTTTACACAGGAAGATTACACCAAATAGAAGTATCGTGCTAAATTTTGTAATTATTCCGGTTTTGTTTGGCCTTTTTTATACATTTATTGTGATTCTGGGCATTTAATGTCTGAATTCAAATTTGAACTATAAGGACATGCTCCAGTGCACCAAAGTTGGTTGAAAAATCACATGTGTGTCCTCGGATGAATTTCTAGGTCCCATGCAAGATATGGGAATGAAATTCAAACATTTGGGCATCGTGGCTCGGCCGGAAGGATTGAGAAACTTGATTTTTTAATTCCTGTAAATCCAAAACACGTCTGAAAATCATGAAACTGGGCATGGTGTCATGACATGGCACCAACATGCTGCGGTAAATTTTTTGGCCGAACTGGGACAAGCTTTGGTGTAAGATTCTTGCAAATCGGAGCTTCCCTCAAGAAGGCTCGTAGTTCCGAGCGAGAACGTGCCACCTCCGTCTGTGAAATGACATACGTACACAGCCTTCTCCCGCCTTAATTTTTTTACACAGGCAGATTAGACCAAAATAGAAGTATCGTGTTAAATGTTGGAATTATTCTGGGTTCGTTTGGCCTTTTTTATACATTAATTGAGTTTTTGGGCATTTAATGTGCATAATTCAAATTTGAACTACAAGCGCATGCTCCAGTGCACGAAAGTTGGTTGAAAAATCACATGTGTGTCCTTTGGTGAATTTCTAGCTCCCATGCAAGAAATGGGAATGAAATTCAAACATCTGGGCGTCCTGGCTCGGACGGAAAGATTGAGAAACTTGGTTTTTTAATTCCTGTAGATCCAAAACACGCCTGAAAATCATGAAACTTGGCATGGTGTCATGACATGGCACCAACATGCTGCGGTAATTTTTTTGCCCGAATTGCGACAAGCTTTGGTGTAAGCTTCTTGCAAACCGGAGCTTCCCTCAAGAAGGCTCGTGGTTCCGAGGGGGAACATGCCACCTCCGTGTGCGAAATGACATACGTACACTGCCTTCTCCCGCCTTAATTTTTTATACAGGCAGATTAGACCAAAATAGAAGTATCGTGCTAAATTTTAGAATTACTCCGGGTTCGTTTGGCCTTTTTATACATTAATTGAGTTTTTGGGCATTTAATGTGCATAATTCAAGTTTGAACTACAAGCGCATGCTCCAGTGCACGAAAGTTGGTTGAAAAATCACATGTGTGTCCTTGGGTGAATTTCTAGGTCCCATGCAAGAAATGGGAATGAAATTCAAACATCTGGGCGTCGTTGCTCGGCCGGAAAGATTATGAAACTTGGTTTTTTAATTTCTGTAAATCCAAAACACGCCTGAAAATCATGAAACTTGGGATGGTGTCATGACATGGCACCAACATGCTGCGGTAATTTTTTGGCTGAATTGGGACAATCTTCGGTGTAAGCTTCTTGCAAACCGGAGCTTCCCACAAGAAGGCTCGTGGTTCCGAGAGGCAACGTGTCACCTCCGTGTACGAAACGACATAAGTACACTGCCTTCTCCCGCCTTAATTTTTTTACACTGGCAGATTAGACAAAATAGAAGTATCATGCTAAATTTTGTAATTATTCCGGGTTTGTTTGGCCTTTTTTAAACATTTATTGTGATTCTGGGCATTTAATGTCCATTATTCAAATTTGAACTATAAGGACATGCTCCAGTGCACGAAAGTTGGTTGAAAAATCACATGTGTGTCCTTGGATAAATTTCTAGGTCCCATGCACGAAATGAGAATGAAATTCAAACATCTGGGCGTCGTGGCTCGGCCGGGAAGATTTAGAAACTTGGTTTTTTAATTCCTGTAAATCCAAAACACGCCTGAAAATCATGAAACTTGGCATGGTGTCATGACATGGCACCAACATGCTGCGGTAATTTTTTTGGCCGAATTGGGACAAGCCTAGGTGTAAGCTTATTGCAAACCGGAGCTGCCCTCAAGAAGGCTCGTGGTTCCGAGGGGGAACGTGTCACCTCCGTGTACGAAACAACATATGTACACTGCCTTCTCCCGCCTTAATTTCTTTTACACAGGAAGATTACACCAAATAGAAGTATCGTGCTAAATTTTGTAATTATTCCGGGTTTGTTTGGCCTTTTTTATACATTTATTGTGATTCTGGGCATTTAATGTCCATAATTCAAATTTGAACTATAAGGACATGCTCCAGTGCACCAAAGTTGGTTGAAAAATCACATGTGTGTCCTTCGATGAATTTCTAGGTCTCATGCAAGATATGGGAATGAAATTCAAACATTTGGGCGTCGTGGCTCGGCCGGAAAGATTGAGAACTTGTTTTTTTAATTCCTGTAAATCCAAAACACGTCTAAAAATCATGAAACTGGGCATGGTGTCATGACATGGCACCAACATGGTGCGGTAAATTTTTTGGCCGAACTGGGACAAGCTTTGGTGTAAGCCTCTTGCAAACCGGAGCTTCCCTCAAGAAGGCTCGTGGTTCCGAGCGAGAACGTGCCACCTCCGTGTGTGAAATGACATACATACACAACCTTCTCCCGCATTAATTTTTTTACACAGGCAGATTAGACCAAAATAGAAGTATCGTGTTAAATTTTGGAATTATTCCGGGTTCGTTTGGCCTTTTTTATACATTACTTGAGTTTTTGGGCATTTAATGTGCATAATTCAAATTTGAACTACAAGCGCATGCTCCAGTGCACGAAAGTTGGTTGAAAAATCACATGTGTGTCCTTGGGTGAATTTCTAGGTCCCATGCAAGAAATGGGAATGAAATTCAAACATCTTGGCATCGTGGCTCGGCCGGAAAGATTGAGAATCTTGGTTTTTTAATTCCTGTAAATCCAAAACACGCCTGAAAATCATGAAACTTGGCATGGTGTCATGACAAAGCACCAACATGCTACGGTAATTTTTTTGCCCGAATTGGGAAAAGCTTTGGTGTAAGCTTCTTGCAAACCGGAGCTTCCCTCAAGAAGGCTCGTGGTTCCGAGAGGGAACATGCCACCTCCGTGTGCGAAATGACATACGTACACTGCCTTCTCCCGGCTTAATTTTTTATACTGGCAGATTAGACCAAAATAGAAGTATCGTGCTAAATTTTGGAATTATTCCGGGTTTGTTTTGCCTTTTTTATACATTAATTGAGTTTTTGGGCATTTAATGTGCATAATTCAAATTTGAACTACAAGCGCATGCTCCAGTGCACGAAAGTTGGTTGAAAAATCACATGTGTGTCCTTGGGTGAATTTTTAGGTCTCATGCAAGAAATGGGAATGAAATTCAAATATCTGGGCGTCGTGGCTCGGCCGGAAAGATTGAGAAACTTGGTTTTTTAATTCCTGTAAATCCAAAATACGCCTGAAAATCATGAAACTTGGCATGGTGTCATGACATGGCACCAACATGCTGCGGTAATTTTTTTGCCCGAATTGGGACAAGCTTTGGTGTAAGCTTCTTGCAAACCGGAGCTGCCGTCAAGAAGGCTCGTGGTTCCGAGGGGGAACGTGTCACCTCCGTGTGCGAAACGACATACGTACACTGCCTTCTCCTGCCTTAATATTTTTACACAGGCAGATTAGACCAAAATAGAAGTATCGTGCTAAATTCTGGAATTATTCCGGGTTCGTTTGGCCTTTTTATACATTAATTGAGTTTCTGGGCATTTAATGTGAATAATTCAAATTTGAACCACAAGCACATGCTCCAGTGCACCAAAGTTGGTTGAAAAATCACATGTTTGACCTTGGGTGAATTTCTAGGTCCCATGCAAGAAATGGGAATGTAATTCAAACATCTGGGCGTCGTGGCTCGGCCGGAAAGATTATGAAACTTGGTTTTTTAATTTCTGTAAATCCAAAACACGCCTGAAAATCATGAAACTTGGGATGGTGTCATGACATGGCACCAACATGCTGTGGTAATTTTTTTGGCCGAATTGGGACAAGCTTTGGTGTAAGCTTCTTGCAAACCGGAGCTTCCCTCAAGAAGGCTCGTGGTTCTGAGAGGGAACGTGTCACCTCCGTGTGTGAAACGACATACGTACACTGCCTTCTCCCGCCTTAATTTTTTTACACAGGCAGATTAGACCAAAATAGAGGTATCGTGCTATATTTTGGAATTATTCTGGGTTCGTTTGGCCTATTTTATACATTAATTGAGTTTCTGGGTATTTAATATGCATAATTCAAATTTGAACTACAAGCACATGCTCCAGTGCACCAAAGTTGGTTGAAAAATCACATGTGTGCCTTGGGTGAATTTCTAGGTCCCATGCAAGAAATGGGCATGAAATTCAAACATCTGGGCGTCGTGGCTCGGCCGGAAATATTGAGAAAATTGGTTTTTTAATTTCTGTAAATCCAAAACACGCCTAAAAATCATGAAACTTGGCATGGTGTCATGACATGGCATCAACATGCTGTGGTAATTTTTCTGTCCGATTTGCGAAGGCGCACACATTAATAATCGACAAAGTCATTTTGGAACAAGTGCTGTCATGTTACAAATCGGAAACACAAGTATTATTGAAACCGTGGGCGTTCTACTTACCAATTACGTGCCGCCACGCATCCCCTTTTTTTATTGGCTAGGAGGTGCCATGCGGGGTAGCTATTTGAGTATGGGAGGCGTGCGATCAGACCCCTCCGCATGCTCATCGGGAGGAGAGCCCTTTGACCGCTACCCGCCGCGCACCTCCCTCCCAACGTCTCCATTAATGGCGCCCGAGCCCCTGTTCTACGGCGTGGCTATATGTCTCACTGGACTGAGATTTATGAGAGAAAAATGAAAATCTGAAAAGAAAGTTTTGCATGGATCTTGATGTAAGATCCGACGGACCTACATAGCATCGACTGCGACTTATAGCAAGCATGATGAATATAAGGACGATGACAGTGGATAATAATTGTCTTACATATTTAGGAACATAATTAAAAAAAGCCACATGCGGCAACGCCCGAAATACACAAGGGCAAAAGAAGAAGGAAGACAACGATCTGGCTCGCTAATCTCTACTTTCTTGATGCGTTGCTGCAGGCCGCGGGAACTAGTCTCCGCGGCGAGCGGTGATGAGCTCTTTCTTGTCCTCAAGATGCTGCTTGAGAGCATCCACAAATTCCTCCACCAGCCTTCTGTGCTTGATGTGCAGCATGGCATTCTCGTCCATAAGTTTCTCGACGATGACGCCGGTCCTCTTCAACAAGGCAGTGGTCTCTTCCTGCTGCTCCGCACTTCCGATAATCTTCGCCCTCAGCAGGTCGCGCTCGGCACGGAGCTTCGCATTGCTCTCATTTAGTTGCCAGATGACGCCAGTAGCCTATTCAAAAGAGGATTTCATGTCATTCTGCAACCTCACCCAGCCGGAGATCTGATCCATCTGGCTATGGACGATCGCATGCACGCGCCTATAAGAGTCCTCGCCTGCCCACGAGACATTTTCCCAGGCTGCCGTGGCGCGGGAGGACATCTCTGCTGCATTCGCGACGCGGTGGGACATCTCTTCTGCTTCTGCGGCGCGGCCGGACCAGGCTACCACATCGACGGCGTGGCGGGACCTGTGTGCTGCTTCAACGGCACGGCGGGACCTCTGTGCTGCTACGGCCGTGCGACGGGACATGCCGGCTGCGTTCGCGGCGAGGCGGGACATCTCTCGTGCTTCCGCTTCCATGCTCGCATCTCCCTGGAGGCAATCTCTCGACCCAGAACTCACGCTGGCCATGGCAGACGCAAGGGAACGATGATGAATGGCTTGTTTGGTTTTGTGGATGAGGAGTTGAGGAGGAATGTGCAGTCATCTTGGAGTAGTAGTATTTATAACCGAGTAGTAATACGCTCCTAAGTGGGAAACCATTTAGGTTTGATCTGTGTGAACAGGTTTGCAATTTGGAACGGGACGCATGCTCAAAATTTACTGACGGTTATAAGTGCAGTACTACTCTCGGAAGGCGTAACATGGGCACGTACGCCTTCTCGGCCGCGTACATGGCATTTGCACCATAGGGTGCACCGCAATAGGCAATGTCAGCACACGTCTTGTTCCAACAACCGTGTGCGTTCATTATTACCATCGAACACACTTCTTTTAATTAGAATATGTGTGCCCGTCTAGCGCACACACGTTGATCTATCTAACTGTTTCAGTTTGTTGTAGCTAATCGCAAACAGTTCATACGTGTGAAGTGTATGCCATCAATCGCAGACACTTTGATCTGGCTGACCCATTTATATTTTGTTGCCTAATCGCAAACAGTTAATCATTGTGAAGCGTATGCCCTCAATCGCACACACCTTTATCTAGGTGCCGTTTTCTATTGTTCCTCCTCATCACAAACAGTTCATCCGAGTGAACCGTATGCTATATATCGCACACGCCTTCATCTGGCTGCCCGTTTCTTTTGTTCCACATCATCGCAAACTGTTCATTGAACTGAACCGTATGCCCTGCATCGGACACGAAACTAAAATCTAAACCGTGTTTGATGGCTCCGCCATCGCAAACGTTTTGCACCTTTTTTGACGGTTCTTTTACATCACCGTTTGCGATTATTGCATCGCACACAGTTTTGTCAAAGGGTCTCTGATCGTAGTGTCGCATTAGCAGCATCCTGTAGAAGTGGTAGCTCACAAGTAGCAAAGCTGGAGAGGCCTGTGATGACGAGGAATGCAAATGGTGGCGAGGGAGAACAAAATACATGACATAGGCCAGAACGAAAAAATACGAACCTCCGTTGGCACGAGCAGCTAATGGGCCGCCGACCACCGCCAACTACAAACATAGTACAAATGCCGAGAAAGCTCGAAGCTGTGGAGACTAGCAACAATGAGGAAGGTAAAGGATGATGAGTGAGAAGAAAATACACAACATTGGCAAGTTGGAAACAAATACAAACCTCGTTACCACGAGGAGTTAACGGGCTATCGATCGCCGCTGACAACAAACAGGGTAGGAATGCCTAGAAAGCTAGAAAGCCAGTGATACATCTCCAATGTATCTATATTTTTTTTATTGTTTCATGCAATTATATTATCATTATTGTCTAGTTTATATCCCATGTTATATAATTTTCATGGACAAACCTATTAACTTAGTTCCCCGTGCCAGTTCCTATTTTTTTGCCTATTTCTTTATTTTGCGGAAAAACCATACCAAACGAAGTCCAAACATGATGAAGCTTTACGGTGATTTTTTCTCGACTACAAGAGACCATAGAAGCTTCGGGGATAGACCCGATGACCCACAATTATAGGGGATCAATCGTAGTCCATTCGATAAGTAAGAGTGTCGAACCCAATGAGGAGCAAAAGGAAATGACAAGTGATTTTCAGCAAGGTAATTTCTGCAAGCACTGAAATTGTCGGTAACAGGTAGTTTGATAGCAAGATAGTTTGTAACAAGTAAGAAGTAACAATAGTAACGAGAAGTGCATCAAGGTAGCCCAATCCTTTTGATGGCAAAGGACAGGCCGGTACGGTCTAAGATAATAAGTAAAACGTTCTTAAGGGCACACGAGAATTTCATCTAGACACTTTCATCATGTTTATTTGATTCGTGTTCGCATGTGGGTGTACTGGTGCTTTGGTGCTGTTCTTACTTGAACAAGCCTCCCACTTATTATTAACCCCATTGCAAGCATCCGCAACTATGAAAGAAGTATTAAGATAAAATCTAACCATAGCATTGAACATATGGATCCAAATTAGCTCTTTACGAAATAGCGCATAAACTAGGGTTTAAGCTTCTATCACTATAGCAACCCATCATCTAATAACTACTCCACAATGCATTCCCTTAGGCCAAAAGATGGTGAAGTGTCATGTAGTCGACGTTCACATAACACCACCAAGGGAATCACAACATAAATATCATCAAAATACCGAACGAATACCAAATTCACATGATTACTTGCAACATGACTTCTCCCCTGGCCTCAAGAACAAAGGCAACTACTCACAAATAGTATTCATGCTCAAGATCAGAGGGATATTAAATAGCATAAGGGTCTGAACATATAATCTTCCACCAAATTAACCATATAGCATCAACTACAAGATGTAATCAACATTACTAGTCACCCACATGTACCAATTTGAGGTTCTGGTACAAAGAATGAACACAAGAGATGAAATAGGGTTTGAGATGAGATGGTGTTGTTGAATACGTTGATGAAGGTTGGCCTCCCAAAGATGAGAGGGTTGTTGGTGATGACGATGGCTTTCATTTCCCCCTCCGGGAGTGAAGTTCCTCGCTCTGCCGGAGGGCAAAAGTGCTCCTGCCCTAGTTCCGCCTTGAGATGGCGGCGCTCCGTCCCGAAAGTCCTCTCCTTGTTTTTTCTAGGTCAAAAGACCTTATGTACCAGAAGATAGGCACCAGAGGTTGGCTGGGTGGCCCACTACCCACCAGGGCGCGCCTGGGGGGGGGGGGGGGCTGGCGCGCCCTGGTGTCTTGTGGCCACCTGGCAGCCCCCCTCTGGTAGTTCTTTTCTCCAATATTTATTATATATTCAATAATAATTCTCCGTAAAATTTCAACTCATTTGGAGATGTGCAGAATAGGTATCACTGACATAGCTTTTTCAGGTCTAGAATTCCAGCTGTCGGTATTCCCCCTCTTTGTGTAAAACTTGCATATTATGAGAGAAAAGGCATTAGAATTACTCCACAAAGTTTTATAGTACATAAAAACACTATAAATAACAGTAGGAAAACGTGATGCAAAATGGGCGTATCAACACCAGAAGACCCAGGATACATCTCCAACGTATCTATAATTTATGAAGTATTCATGCCATGTTTACAACAATTTTATATGGTTTTGGTATGATTTGATTAGAACTAACCCAGACTGACGCTATGTTCAGTAGAACTACTCTGGTGTTTTTTTGCAGAAATAGAAGTTCTCGGAATGGGCTGAAAATTTACGGTGATTTTTTGTGAACCAAAAGAGACCCACGAAGCTTCGAGGAAGAACCAGAAGCCTCACGAGGAAGCGACAAGCCTGGGAGGCGCGACCACCCCCAGGGAGCATGGGGCAAGCTTGTCGCTCCCCCGTGGTCCCCCTTGACGCGAAACCAACGCCTAAAATTTATATAAATACCAAACGCCCAAAAAGAAACCTAGAACTTCCGCTCTATCGCTGAAAGCCTCTTTACTGAAGCGATCTCATCTGTAGCCCTGCTCTGGCACCCTACCGAAGGGGGAAATCATCACCAGAGGCCATCTTCCTCATCCCGGTGGCCACCATGACGAGGAGGGAGTCGTTCACCCTTGGGGCTGAGGGTATGTACCCGTAGCTATGTATTTGATCTCTCTCTCATGTGTTCTTGATTTGGCATGATCTTGATGTACCATGAGATTTGTTAATATAGTTGGATCAGATGGTGTTTCTCCCTCTCTATCTTGTTGTGATGAATTGAGTTTTTACCTTTGAGGTTTCACTATTATCGGATTGAATACTTTTATGGATTTGAGAACAGTTGATGTATGTCTTGCATATGAATACCCTGGTGACAATGGGATATTATATTGATTCACTTGATGTGTTTTTTGCACTCAACTCGCGGATTCGCAAGGTGACATCAGGGTAATCTATGCATAGGGGTTCATGCACATTCTCATCCTACTTTCTCCAGTCGAAATCTTGGGGCACTCTTTGAAGTTTTTTCCGTTGGATTGAATATTATGATTCTGAAGTTGTTTGATGCATATCGAATAATCAATTCATGGATACTTGTGGTGACATTGGAGTATCTAGGTGGCATTAGAGTTGGTTGATGTGTATCATATGGTGCTATTTTAGTATGAACTCTAGGGCTGTTCGTGACACTTATAGGAATGGCTCAATAGGTTGATCGGAAAAGATAACTTTGAGTTGGTTTCGTACCCTACAACAATTTCATCTTATGTTCTCCACTAATTAAGAACTTCGGAGTTATTCTTTGTCGCATGTTGAGGGATTGTTATATGATCCAATTATGTTAGCACTATTGAGAGATTGCACCAGTGAAAGTATGAACCCTAGGCCTTGTTTCCAAGCATTGCAACACCGTTTGTGCTCAGTTTTATCACTTGCTACCTTGCAGTTGTTACATTTACAAATTTCAAAACCATATATCTCACTACTGCAAGATGCTGCTAACGCGACACTACGATCAGAGACCCTTTGACGAAACTGTGTACGATGCATTAATCGCAAACGGTGATGTAAAAAAAACCATCAAAAAAGATGCAAAATGTTTACGATGAATGATACATCATACACGGTTCAGATTTTAGTTGCGTGTGCCATGAGGGGCATACGGTTGATCTGTATGAACTGTTTGCGATGAGACAGAACAACAGAAACGGGCAGCCAGATCAAGGTGTGTGCGATATACGGCATACAGTTCACTCCGATGAACCATTTTGCGATGATTGAGGTGAACACAAACAATTTGGCGTAACAAGATGTGTGTCATACCCGGAAAACAGGTCGGTAATCAGAATTGTGTGCGGTCATTTTAGACAGCCCATACGGTCATTTTTTGTGAATTGTGTGCTCGTCAGGGCACACAGTTCAACAAAGCAACCTTTGGGCGATAATGTAGAAGATCTCTGTCGAATACATATTACTAACCGTCTGCGATGATATTGACAAGATAAATAGAGATATATACAGTCTGCTTAATTTAGTCCTTCTTCTTGTTGTTGTTGTTGGATGGCCCCCCGACATCATCTTGGCGAGGACGCTTCTTGCCGCTGACCGTTGGATTTTCATCGCCGCCGCCGTCGTCATCGTCATTGTTGTGGTCGTCATCCTCCTCCTCGTTCGACCATTCCTCCTGGTCATCATCGTCGTCCTCTTCGTCGTCCTCCGATGGATCCTCATTCGTCTGGTTGTCGTCTGACGACTCCGGAGGCGGCATCCCTTCCATGAACCGGATATAATCAAGGTATGGGCTCGATGCCAGACTCATGGAAGACGAGCGAGATGATTCCGATGTTGACCTATCATCGGGTGCCACACTGCTAGCCGAACTATCGTCCTCGATGTCGCTCGACATGGTTGCAGAATGTGTGCCAGTGTGTAGCGCGGCCTGCCGGGGACGATGAAGATGGTGGACACTTAAGCGCGGTATGCAGAGAAGAGGAACTGCCAATTGAAGCGGGTTTTTTTGCGCGGGGGGGGGGGGGATTGAAGCGGGGGTTGACGTATTATCTAACCGCTGATATAATGAACCGCAATTATTTGTACCCAGTCGCTCCAAATTCTCGGGGTTGCGCAGGACTCCTATTGGCTATTTGGCTGGTTTCCTTTTTCAGGAGAAAACACAAGGAATGAGTTTTGGGATTATGCACTGGTACCGGTACGAACGGAGCAGGACATTTGGCAAGCAATACATTGAGCTCTTCCTATTGATAAAGCGAGTAATAATCAAACTAGAAAGGAAAAGAAAAAAGACAAAGAAAAATATCTACACGTATCTTCGCGTAACATCAATGGCAGATGACCTAGATGTGCATTACTTAGAGCACATCTAGATGTGCTTTAGCAATACTGTCAAACAAAACCCTGGATCATCATTGCAAACAGCGCATAGAACATGGCTAATGCGACGACCACAACTACACATGCTAGTTCCTTCTTGTCTCTTGCTTTCATCTGTTGCCTGTGATTGATTCTTTCTTGCTTCATCGTACTGATTGTACATTCCAGATCAGCCAGTTTCTTCTTCAGCTTTACGTTATCTTCTGCGAGCTTGGTGATAACACTCTGAGCCCTGCCATGCCATTCTTCATCCAGCCAGTTAACAAAGGCACAAGCCTCATATGCCTGCCAATGTTAAATAGTATTCAAGATGAGCGGTGGCATTAACTGAAGTAAAATGATGAACTTAATTAGCACTAACCTCTAAGGGGCAACTGAGAAACCGCCTGTCAATGTAGAATCCCTCCATGCATACACGTCGAGCGGGAGTGTGCCCGTGCACACAACTCAACTTTTGGTACTTCTCGGTGGCGCAAAACTCGGAGTCGAACTGGTGTTGCGGGAGTCTGGAGTCATGCTCTGGATAAGGTGGCAGATCGCTTTCCTCGGGGGGGGGGGGGCGAGGGGGGTCATTTGATTGCTCTCTGACTATAGCGCCAGAAAGGCTCCTGTCTACTAGGACTACGTTGGTATTTCCCCAAAGAGGAAGGAATGATGCAGAACAACGACGGTAGGTATTTCCCTCAGTGAAGAAACCAAGGTTATCGAACCAGTAGGAGAACCAAGCAACACAACGTAAACATCACCTGCATACAAATAACAACACCTCGCAACCCGACGTGTTAAAGGGGTTGTCAATCCCTTTCGGGTAACACTGCCAGAAATTGGTAATAGATTGAAATAATAGATCGCAAATAAAATAAAGTGCAGCAAAGTATATTTTTGTAATTTTGGTTTAATAGATCTGACTAAAAATGCAAAGGAAAAGTAGATCACAAGCAAATATATGAGGAAGAAGACCCGGGGGCCGTAAGTTTCACTAGTGGCTTCTCTCGAGAAAGATAGCAAACGGTGGGTAAACAAATTACTGTTGGGCAATTGATAGAACCTCAAATAATTATGACGATATCCAGGCAATGATCATTACATAGGCATCACGTCCAAGATTACTAGACCGACTCCTGCCTGCATCTACTACTATTACTCCACACATCGACCGCTATCTAGCATGCATCTAGTGTATTAAGTTCATGGAAAAACAATGTAATGCAATAAGAACGATGACATGATGTAGACAAGATCCATTTATCTATTGCGTAGATATAGATCCCATCTTTTTATCCTTAGTATCAACGATACATACGTGTTGTTTCCCTTTCTGTCACTGGGATCAAGCACCGTAAGATCGAACCCACTACCGGGTACCTCTTCCCGTTGCAAGATAAATAGATCAAGTTGGCCAAACAAAACCAAAATATCAGAGAAGAATACGAGGCTATAAGAGATCATGCATATAAGAGATCAAAGAAACTCAAATAACTTTCACGGATATAAAAAGATATGCGTGATCATAAACTCAAAGTTCATCAGATCCCAACAAACACACCGCAAAAAGAGTTACATCATATGGATCTCCAAGAGACCATTGTATTGAGAATTCAGTGAGAGAGAGAAAGCCATCTAGCTACTAACTACGGACCCGAAGGTCTACAAAGAACTACTCACGCATCATTGGAGAGGCGCCAATGGAGGTGGTGAATCCCATCCGAGATGGTGTCTAGATTGGATCTAGTGGTTCTGGACTCTGCGGGCGCTGGATGAATATTTCATCGACTCCCCTAGGGTTTTGGTATTTTTGGGGTATTTATAGAGAAAATAGGCGGTCCGGGGGGCACCCGAGGTGGGCACAACCCACCAGGGCGCGCCTGGGCCTCCTGGCGCACCCTGGTGGGTTGTCCCCTCCTTGGGACTCCCCCCAGGTGCAACCAGGGCCCGTTGTGTTCCTTCTGGCCCATAAAAATTCTCCGTGGAGTTTCGTGGCATTTGGACTTCGTCTGATATTGATTTCCTGCAATGTAAAAAAACATGGAAAACGACAAGTGGCACTTGGCACTATGTCAATAGGTTAGTACCAAAAAATGATATAAAATGACTATAAAATGATTATAAAACATCCAATATTGATAATAAAACAGCATGGAACAATAAAAAATTATAGATACGTTGGACATGCATCATCATTCAGGACGGATTCAGCAAGGAGCTATAGTTTGGATATGCTAAAAAAGATCGGGATAGATTGGAACCTGACAGGACGGTTCGGATCCGTAGTACACCGCCTTCTAATGACCTTAGGCAAGTGCACGGCAACGACCGCCGTCCTGGCGGCGATACGAGCAAGAGCAGCCGCACCGAAACCATCAGCACTACTCGTCTGCATTCCCCCAATGTCAGCGCCACGCAAGGGAATTTGGAGGCTATGTAGGGACTTGGGGGAAACGGGGAAACTGTGGAGATAAGATAACGGTCGGGAACTACTTATGGCACTATATGTTGTATACGGCACACTGTTTATATACATGTCGTTTGTGTTTGGTATTACAACGTCACACACGATTTCCGCACCAAACCGTGTGAGAAGACAACGTAGGTTAGACACGGTTGCCGTTACATAACCGTATGTGATGTACTACCCTGTCCATATAATTGAGTTACTGTGAGATACCGTGTAAATAGCCGCTCTGCGGTTACTCGTAAAAAAAATAGCCGCCCTGCATATAGAGATGGCGGCAGCCTAGGCAGCGGCTACCGGAGAAGAGGTCAATCCTTGGTCGATGGGCGGTGCCGGCATCATAGGAGGTTAATCCTTGGTCTGCGGTGGGAGATAGGAGGAGCTCAACCATCGAGGTCGGTGGCGGCGTGATTCGAGCACATCCATCGCGGTCGATGGCGGGATAGTGGAGGTCAAACTTCAGGCGGCAGCCGCACTAAGATTTGCTCCTCGACCCTGCTGTCTTGGCGTGCCGCCGCATCGTGCTTCTCTGTCTGCTGGGTGGAGGTCGCTGCGTGGCTAATTAATTAAGGTATTCTTTTCGTGAGTGGCTTAATTAAGGTATTCAATTCCTAAGGATAGTGTTGTACTAGTACTCTGCGTGTAAATTGACTGGCCATTAATTTTTGTCATTGCACGTCTGGATAACAACATGGAGCGCCCCTAGTAATTATGAAAATAAAACCTTGTGATTTATGCACGCATCTTTCGGCAGCAGTTAATCCGTGTATTAATGTTGTTGTTTTGTTTTTAATTACCATTCGTGTGCTGTAGATGGAATGATCTCGATGGATGAAGAATCGGAAAACCGCAGATTTTATCAATGGCATGACAGAGTTCATGAATTTGGTTGAAAGTACAAAGAGGAGAATTGGTGATGCGGATTACATCCTGTGTCCATGTACTAATTGTGCCAATACAGAGTCACATGAAGTTGCAGATGTCCAGATGCACTTAGTCTCTAGGGGATTCATGGATGGATATACATGTTGGACCAGACACGGTGAAGAGGAGGTCATGGATGAAGATACCCAGGGCAGCGAGATGCCAAACCCCGATCAGTGTCACACGGATGTTGAATATAACATCGGGGCAGAGGCGTCAAGCTACCAATGGAACACCGGAAAGCCGAAACGCCCACAGGAAAACCAAGACGTTGACCCAGATGACGACGATCTTGATATGCCAGATTTTGCTGCTATGATTGCAGATTTCAAGGGCCCAAAAAAGGATATGATTGGGTACAAGGATCTGCCAACCATTGATGCGTACTCCAAGAAAGAATTGTATCCAGGTTGCAAAAAGAAATATTCCAAGTTGAGTGCCACCCTAGAGCTTCTCAGATTTAAAGCAGCAAACGGTCTATCAAACAAGGGCTTTAGAGAGATGTTAGGTCTTTTCCAAGAAATTCTTACGGAAGATAATGTGCTCCCTAGAAGCACGAATGAAGCGAAGAAAATTGTCTGCCCATTGGAACTTGAAGTACAGAAGATACACGCTTGTGTGAATGATTGTATATTGTACCGTGGTGAGTACAAAGATTTGCGTGCATGTCCCACATGCAAGCATGCATGATACAAGCGCAGGAGAGCAAAGGACAAGTACAAATTGGACGACGAGATCAAGACAGGAATCCCATTCAAGGTTGTTTGGTACTTGCCTTTAATTCCAAGGTTGAGGCGTTTGTTTGCAAACCCTAGAGAGGCAAAGAGGTTGGCATCATGATGAGTGAATTGCAGATAAGTTTATGAGGCACCCGAAAGATGGGGCTCAGTGGGAATTAATCAACAACCAGTTTGAAAAATTTGCCAAGGATCCTAGAAGTATAAGGCTCGGGGAGTGTACTGATGGGATGAATCCTTTTGGCGATATGAGCACCAATCACAACACATGGTCGGTGCTTCTGTGCATATATAACCTAGCTCCTTGGTTGTGTATGAAGAAAAAATACATTATGATGTCAATGATTATCCAAGGCCCGAAGCAACCTAGAAATGACATCAACATTTACTTTTAGCTACTGGTAGAAGAACTTCTGACAGTGTGGATAGATGTGCCGGCTGTAAATTGTTATGATGCTTACAAAAAGGAGATTTTTGATCTACGTGCGATGCTGGTGCACACCATTCAAGATATGCCGACATTAGGCAACACATCAGGGCAGAAAACAAAGGGAGATGTAGGGTGTGTCACATGCATGGATAGGTCAGCTAGCAGAAGACTTCCCAACTCGCACAAAACCGTGTATTTGCGTCATCATAGGTTCTTACGGAAAACTCACCCATACCAAAAGATGAAAGCTGAATTTGATGGTATGGCAGAGGCAGGTGTGGGCCCAAGACCCTATGAAGGGGAGGTGGTCCACAACATGGCTAAAAAATTAATGTTGTGCTTGGCAAGAACCACCCTTTGACGGTGAAACAAACACCCAAGGGTCAAGTGTTTAAGAAGAAATTGGTGTTCTGGAAATTACCTTACTGGGAGATTCTACGTGTACGTCACTGCATCGATGTCATGCACGTAGAGAAGAATGTATGTGAAAGCATCCTTGGTACTCTGCTCAAGATTAAAGGTAAAAGAAAGGATGGTGACGGTTCACGGCTCGATATGCTTGCTGATCAATCAAAACGCAAGAGTGATGGAGAAGATGATGACAAATTCATCAGAGCTCGCCAGAGTTACAATTTCAGTACAAAAGAAGCAACACAGTTCTTCACCTATTTGTTGTCAGTTAAGACACCCTCTTCCTACTGCGCAAACATCAGAAGTCTCGTGGTTGTGAGCTCAGGTAAAATGAAGTTGGGACACATGAAGTCACATGATTGCCATGTAATGTTGACACAAATCCTCCCAGTGGCCATCAGGAATCTGATGGACAAAGATATAAGAAACACACTCATTGACCTCTGTGATTTCTTCAACCAACTATGGCAGAAAGTTGTAGATCCTGAAGAGTTGGATCATATGCAAGATGATATTGCAAGAATATTGTCCAACCTAGAGATGTTTTTCCCACCGTCATTCTTTGATGTCATGGTCCATCTCACTGTGCACCTTGTCAACAAGACAAAGTATTATGGTCAAGTGTTTCTTCGCAACATGTATCCCTTCAAGTGCTTCATGGGAATACTCAAGCGCTTTTGTCGGAACCGAAACCATCCAGAGGCAAGAATCCTACAAGGTTATACCACGGAGGAGGTGGTTGAGTTTGGCACCGAATACATGAAACAAAGACCTATAGGTTTGCCCCTCTCTCGCCACGAGGGAAGGCTGAAAGGTAAGCCGGTCCTTGCTGGCACGCAAATGGCTGCACCCGGAGAATTGGAAGAGAAAGCCCAGTTGTCGGTATTGCTTAACAGCCCGGTTCTTAGCGCTTATGCCAAAGAACACTTGGCGGAGATACGCCAAAGCTTCTTACCAGTGGTGCCTTCATCAGATGTGGAGATGAAGGAGCATGCTAAGAACTACGCCGAATGGCTGAAGAATCGTTTGGCACAAGGATCCATCGATGACATTGCTACGTGGTTGGCACAAAATCCATCACCTACAGTGTTGACATACCAAACATATGAAATAAATGGATACACGTTCTACACTGAGGAACATGATCAGAAGAGCTCATATTAGAACAGCTGTGTTTGAATAGAATGCATGACTGTAAATGAAGCTGATAAAAGGGTATACTGCGGAACCATCTAAGAGATTTGGGAGCTTGACTATGTGAAAGTTAAGGTGGCATTATTCAGGTGCGCATGGCTCCCTCTTGGTCAGGTAAGGATTGATGAGTACAGGAAGACCTGTGTTAACAGGACAACGATGGCATATCACGCGGACCCATTCATTCTTGCCAGCAATGCTACCCAGATTTTCTTTGTGGATGACCCCTTACATAAGAACTGCCATTTAGTGATGCATGGGAAGATAAGGGTACTGGGTGTCGACGATGTTGCCGATGAGGACGAGTACGATGAATTTAATGAGATGCCAGCCAAGGGATCATGCACCAGTGTAACAGGGAAGCGTAAAATCATCATAAAACCCAAGTTCATTCGGGGTCAACGTAATGATCTGAGTTCCCCCATGTACATGGGAATTAAGCCATAGGACTAGTCTTTATGCCTACCCTGCAACTTAATTCATTCAATTTAGAATTGTCACGTGTATTGAATTTGTGAATTATGCCTGGTTTTCTGTTGATGTAAGAACCGTTAATATGTTGACCTTGACATGCTATCAGCTCAGGCAATGAATATGAACTGTTTTTTGTTATTATTACTATTATTATTATTATTATTATTATTATTATATCAAAGAGGTAGCACACTCAATTGATCTCACTACAGTATGTGTGAACAAAAATATGCAATCTGGTTTGCGAATAGCACACAGTTCGTTGATGAAAGCCGTGTGCTGACCAAACCCCGCCACCCTGCCCATGATCTAAGTCGTGCTTTCTGATTGGCCAGAACCCAAACCCCACGGATTGTACGTCTGCACTGTTGGATGCTCCCAGATCGAACGGCGATCCTCATCCCTTTCGACAGCACATGCAGTTCCAGTTGTAATTTCATTTTTATGCACAAAATGCACGTTCATCTCAAAAATGTCTTAAATATAGCTAATGATACCTAAAATGCGCCGAAAATCAAACCTGTGGTATAATGGTGATTGCGTACCGTGGAAATTTTTATGAGGCCAAACGATGAAGTCGCCGGCCACAGGAGTTTGGATTGACACGTCTCCTTTTGGAAACCATGAACCTTCATGTGAGATGCTCTGGTTTGGAAGGAGCGGTCATCAAAACTTGTGCCAAACTTTACCAATTTTTTTCCACAGGGTCGTGGGAGCACGCCACGGGCACACATCGATTTTGATGATGTCTGAACTCCATCTGAATTTCCTTTAATTAAAATACCAACTAGGCCTACGCCAGTGGCCGCACCTCACGACCGAAATGTTTGAAACTTCTCCCCACTTCTCGAACAAACGGATGAAAACTCACAAAGCGATGCACAAATGATCTGTACACCTTCTTTGCTAGGCTGATAGTAAGGGGGTATCATAGCTAGTATCATGCATGCCAACTAGGAAATTTTGATGAGCTATCATAGAATTAAATGAAGAAGGAGAGGGTTAAGTATCATATCATGAAACCATATCATAATAAATTCTATGCTACTATGTGTCATGCATGACAATATAAATAAAGTACTACATATGATAATAGCTACTCTATGATACTATGCATTGGACTAGCTACAGTGGGAGTAAGTTCAGCAGTAACATCGAGTCCAACTCAACAAATTTGCTTATGTGGCAATGAGTTAATGAGGAGAGAGGTATTTTGAGTAACTGAGCTAGTTACTGTAACATCACATGTCCCAATGCAATATGAGTCTATAACCTAATAAATGAGGCTTTGCGTGTTACCATACTTATGTTACTACCCACTATGAAAGGTCGTAACATAGTCTAGGGATATGTGTATGTTACTAGTGTATGTTACTCTCCATTGTGGCTAGTCTTAGAGCAAGTACAATAGAGTGAAATAAGCAGGCTATAAGGAATAGAATAATATATATGTGCTTATTAGTTGGAGGAAAGAGAAGAGGAGAGAGAAGAGAAGTGGGCTCTTGGTTAGTAGAGCCAGCTGCAACACGAGACCCAAGACACTTTGTGAGGATGTAAGGTGGGCTAACTACTGATAAACTAGTACGTATTTAAAACTTATTATTGTACATGCCCGCTAAGAGGTTGGTTATATATGACATGGCAACTTCTTATAGATGACCGTTGGCTGTATTATTAACCATGCTCTTAGTGAGGTAGCTAGTATATCATAGACTAGCTAGTATTATACTCCCTCCTTTCCGGTTTAGGCTGGTTGTAATGGTAGTATGATCAGCGGTATCATGCATGCCAACTAGACTTTCTGGATGATGTGGCACACAATTAAATGAGGAAAGAGAGGATGTGGTATCATATCATGATACCGTATCATATTAAATGTTGTACTACTTTGTGTGATGCATGACAATTAATAAGGCAACCTAAGATACTAACTTATGATAATATGCATTACGGAAGTAGTATCATACAGTAGTATATATCATATGCATGATACTAGTATATGATACTCCCCATTACAACCAGCCTTATAGGGCTCAATTAAAAAATCTCACCAACCAAGGTAGATGGTGAGTGGTGGAATACTTTTTTTAGTTTGCAAAAACACCCAATTAATGCTTTTGTTTTCCTCAAAAAATTATGTTTTCGAATGTATTAATTGCAATACATGCATGCATAAAGTACATGCATTGGTCAACTTTCTCTTAATACTTGCATGCAATGATTTAATGCACTTTGGAATCTGAAGATGTGATGGGGAACAACCAAATTGAGCCTTATAAAATGGAAAAACTAAAATTTTGAGATAAGCCTATAAACCGGAAAGGAGGGAGTATATATGCATGATACTAGTATATGATCGGTAATACCTCCGTAATGCGCGCATGCATAGTATCATAAGTTAGTATCTTAGGTTGCCTTATTAATTGCCATGCATGACACAAAGTAGTACAACATTTAATATGATACAACATCATGATATGATACCACGCCCTCTCTTTCCTCATTTAACTGTGTGCCATATCATCCGAAAGGTCTAGTTGGCATGCATCATACCGCTTGATACTCCCATATTACGACTAGCCTTATTAGGGTGGCCATAGTGGGGGTATCATAGCCAGTATCATGCACTCGGGAATAGAAAATATGATGATGTGGCAAAGAAGTAGTAACATAGGTAGATACCGTAGCATATATATATATATATATATATATATATATAATAAATGCTATACTACTTTGTGTCATGCATGGCCATAAATACGGTCATCTATGATATATACTACTCTATGATACTATATATGCACTATGAAGGTACGTACGTAGTATCATACACTAGTATCATATGCATTATACTATATATAGTATATGATACTCCCCACTAAATAAGGCTGGCCATAGTGGTGGTATCATAGCCGACGATGTCATGCACTCGGAAATAGCATACGGTTTTCATTCAAACAAAAATATGATGTTAGGTAATGTAAATGTTTTCAAAGAGCACACGGTTCACTCACGAAAGCCGTGTGTCCACTAAAACGTGGCCGATGCCCCCCTTTGCCACACGCGCAATCTGAGTCGTGCATTCTGATTGGCCAGAACCCAAACCCCACAGGTCGTACGTCTGCACCATTGGATTCTCCTAGATCGAACGGCGATCCTCATCCCTTTCGACAGCACATGTAAATGTTTTCAAATAGCCCCTCCCAAAAATGTTTTCAAATAGCACACGTTCACACACGAAAGCCGTGTGCCTACCAAACCGTGGCCGATGCCCCCCTTTGCTGCGCGCGCGATCCGAGTCATGCGTTCTGATTGGCCAGAACCCAAACCCCACGGATCATACGTCTGCACTGTTGGATGCTCCCAGATCGAACGACAATCCTCATCTATTTCGACAGGAAATGCAGTCCGGCTAGGAATTGATTTATATGCGAAAATGCACGGTAAATGCCAAAAAATGTCTTACATATAGCACACGATACCTGAAATGCGCCAGCAAATCAAACCCGTCGTATAATTGTGATTGCTTTACGTAGGAAAAATTTAGAGGCGAAACGATGAACTCACGTCTTCATTTCAAAATTAGTACATCTTCATTTCAAACTAAATTATTCTGTTTGTGCACACGAGCGCTTAGAGGCAACCGTTTGCATAGGCCTTTCCGCGCGGGCGGCGACCGGGGATATTTTTCACCCTTTTCACCTAGGCCGCCAACACCCGGAGTCCCCAACACCCCCCACCGTCCGCCCATGTTTCACTCAACTAGTCCACCCAATCTCCATCGCCAGCTCCCCCTCCCCCAGATCCACAGCAGAACCCTCTCCAGCGCCGCCATGCTCACCCCAGCCGTGTGCCCGCTCTTCGGTGTCAAGCCTACCTCCACTGCCGTCCCCAACACGCGGCGGCCCGCGCCTCACCGTCTTCATTTGCTCGCCATCCACCCTCGAGCATATTGATGTAGTAACCCTCACCTCTCCTATGGTCCGACCGGGTTTGCATTAAGAAGCCTGTAAGTTACTGCTCTCAATCACGGTGAGGCATATTTCCTCGCAATCCCTCTTCCAATTTCGTTCCGTATGTTCCCAAATTGGCTATAAAATAACGGAGAGTGTATATATGTTCATTATCTACCTTCCTTACTACATATAAGCTGTATTTGTTCCAATAAGTTACTGCTTATTTACAGATCGCGGGCACTTGACTCACACAAACTTAACAAATTAGCCGTACATTTTCTAAATTATTGCATGGCATGTTTAGAAAGCTTGATACCAAGTTGTTAGTTTAATGCTTATCCTCCTTTCCTGAGTTTCACATGTGTTCTCTGTAGATGCCGAGTAGCAACGACAGCACTCATGCTTCAGGCGATGTATGTTCATCTGATTCGGACAACCCTAGGTCTTCAACAGATTGTGAGGGATCAAGTAATCTTGAATGGGATAGAGCTGCAGCAATTACCCTTCCGGTCAAGACACCGAGGAACGCTCCAAGGAAGCCCACACACCATCCTAAAGGTGTATATGAAGTAACCGAGATTGATTTAAAGTCTTGGGCTCCAACTAAACCAGATAAAGCATGCACGAGGTTCACGAGTGTGTGTGGATTTGTTGGCAGGGCAAGGCTAAACATTAATCTGCTGGGGTTTCGGAAGGCTGACACAGAAACACGACGAAGGATAGTCCGGGAGATCATGGATCACTTCAATGTTCCAGAGCAGTGGAGAATGCAGGTGGAACACGCTGCACTGAAGAAGGCTAGGGATGCTTGGAGAAACTGGAAGCACGTGGTATACAAGAAGTACTGGAGTGAAGGCAAGGACCCAATCCCCACATACCCCCAAATTACAAAGGCAGACTCGGCAGAATTCAAAAGGGTCAGGGCAACTAAAGAGTTTGCTGAGAAGAGTTTCAAGCAATCGGAACTTCAGAAGAAGAAAATGCACCCCACCATATGGGTGTGGCTGGATACTACAACATGAAACTGATATGGGAACAGGAGGACAAAGAAACAGTAGTGGCGGGTGGGAATCCGACCTTTAGTGAAATCAGGGGCGAACACGCCAGAGACTATTTGCGGGCACGTGCAAAGAGGCGTGATGATGGACCTTATTACTTTGAAAACTCACGTGACGCCGAAGCATATCAAGTGATGTTAGAGGCTTCCAAGATCCTTGGAAGGTTCTACAGGAACTCAGGGCCATGTGACATTCTATCCATTGCTTTGGAAACAAAAGAGCCCCCTGGCCGTGCAAGGGGTATATGTGTTAATGTCCTGCACAAGAGGGCTTTCACACTCAGCAAAGAAGAGAGGCTCAGCATGAAAAAAGCAAGGAGTGAAATGAAGCAGAATGCATTGTATGAAAGGTCGAGGAAGGAGATTTATCCGGCTATTCAAAAGGATGTTGAGGAGTCAATGATGATGCAGAAGACTCTAACACTGACAGATATCCAGCAGATGGGAGGGGAGGCAGGCATGGAGGATGCTGCTTATTGCACGACAACACTGCACAAGAGTAGTTGTGCATCAGCTGACCCCAGCAACACTGAGACTGCAGCTGCTCGTGATGATGCTGTATCTGATCTATCTGGAATGAAAGACAGACTGAAGGGCGTGCTTATACATTATGAAGGTACATTAAAATGTGCAACAGCCTGGGTTTGCCCACCCTTCTTGGAAGATGGCCTCTTATTGGACAATGTGCCATTGAAGCCGGGCTCTATGAAGTGCTACGTGACTAAAGTAAAGCCTAGATTCAATGAATTTGCCCTGAAGAATGTCCTATGGGACTTCGGTGAGCAAAGGACCTTGGGAGAAACACTGTTACATCACATCTAGTGGCCACGAAAGGAAATAGAGTTCATCGATGAGATCCCTGAAGCCCCGCCAAGAGAAACCACTGTCTCCCCTCAACCGGGGATGCTCTCCTTGCCACAGCAGCTCCCGCGGGCTGATGCATCAACCTGTGATCAGCCGGCCCGACTCTGGTGGCGTATAGGCCATGTCATCCTCCGCCCCAAAGCAACCAGTGCCAAGGCCTACAACTGCTGAAGATGCACCACCGGTTCTGATGCCGGCCGCTGAAGCAGTGGGGGGAGACCCAGCTGCAGCACATGCTCAGCAGACCAACGTGGTGAAACAGACTGCTAAGCAGTCTGATGCTTCGGAACCGCCTGCTAAGAAGTCTGTAGGTCCAGAACCGACTGCTCATCAGTCCGTCGGTCCGCAGTCGCGTGATCAGCATACCAATGTGTCAGCACTTCCTGCTCAGCAAAGCAACGCGTTGGCACGGCCTCCTCAGCACACCGACAAGTTGGCACCACCTACGCAGAAACCCGACATAGCTTGAACGTATGGTTAGCAGTCTGATGCCTCTGCTCGTACAGCCCAGTAGTCCATCACGGCAGCACTGCCAGGTCAGCAGTCCGGCATAGATAAACCATCTGCTAAGTAGTCTGTCCAAGCTTCACCATCTGCTCGACAGTCCACCTTGCAGGCAACCAGACGTTCTACCAGAAATGCTTCAAGTACCAAGAAGGAAGTGGCCAAAAAGGCTACACCCACGACCACGAGGAAGCGCGGCGGGAAAGTGAAGAGGAAAGAGAACGATTGCCTCTTACTTAAAGCACTCATCACCCAGAACCAAATTAACAGTAGCTTGTTCGAATCGGGGAGTAATATTATTTCTGGCGCCATGGATGATGAAGAAGTACGTTTGTTGCTTGCTAAAAGTAAAGCAGACGTACTTCAAGAACGCTATTACGTCCATGGCGAGCCATTTCTTGTTGGCGAATACTTTGATGAGTGCAGCTCCAGTTGCCGCAAGTTACATGAATATTGCATGGATCTAATGTCAGCAGGTCATCATAGTTTCTAGTCCACTATAACAGAGATCATTTCTGACACGATGCTGGTTCCATCGATGTGAGTTTCGAGGACTTACATCTCTTCTTCAACTTCAACGTGCTCGATGCCACTTTTGTTAGATGCCTGATTTTGTAAGTACTTAACAAACTCTGATCAACTTCTCCATACAAGGCTGTAAATGATAAACAGCTAACTGCATTTTATTCCTCTCAGGGGATTGAACGCGCAGAGAAGAAAAAGGGAGAGTGTGTATTTCGTAGATCCTTAATTAGCAAATGGCCCAACAATACATGGTAAGGACCTACGGGACTGGGCCGTTAACACGGTCGTCCGTCTCTTCGGAAACATGTCCCATGCAGAATCATTTCTCTGGCCATATCATGAACGGTAAGTCAAGTAAACAACCACGCATACACTTATTGTCTTTCAGATTTCGACATAATTCGTAAGTTCATGACTTTCTTAATATGTAGCAATCACTGGATATTGGTATTCATTGTTCCCAACAAGAACACAATTTACTACATCGATTCTATCAGAGAGTCAACAAACGCTCAACATCTGACGCATCTTCCACAATTCATGGATAGGTATTCAATTCTATGATGTTGAAATTAATTTGCATTCATATCTAGTTCAATAACTGATGTTGTAAAAATTCATTATCATTTGCAGTGTGCTCGCATTGTGGAAAACTAAACCAGGGAAACTGTTCAAGAGGGAACTACCTCTGTAGCACGAGATCGTTTCTCCGGTAACACACTGAAATCCGTTATTTTTGGAAAATTTATCCAACAGTCTGCAAATACCTTTCCTTATCCTAGTCAAATGTTCAAGCTTCTAAATAAGAAAAAATAATACATCTAACACCGGTTAGGTTGTTCCTAATAGGATAAATACACGACTAATTCTGTACAAAAAATTTCAGTATCCTCAGCAAGAAGCTGGGACCAACCTTTGTGGATACTATGTTTGCAGACACATGATCTCCATCTGCAAATCTGCTGATAGTTGTGATGATCCTCGCGACTTAGTACCAGTAAGTCTATCTTAATTAATATCTTCTACTCCACTCATATGGCACATTCTGATCTTAAACATACGGAAGCTCATCTTAAAACTGAGGACCCCTGAACCGCTCCCGACTGGTGAATTGCTGATGGTTCAGAGATTTATCAGCGACTTCTAACTGGATCACTACATCAATCCCACTGGTGATAATGAAGATTTTAGCATGCCTTCTCCTGAAACATTGAGTAAGAGTTAGCCGCTAAACATATAACACCTGGATCCATTGTTCCATCTGATGAGGTCTTCGTATTTCGTACACTATGATTAATTATGTAATGCATATATGTCTGGACAAATCATTGGAATCTAGCTACCATATGTTCAATTGCAATGGTTGCGAAATCTGATGAATGTTCTTCTAGTGGACACTATTTGTTCAATTGAATATTGTGGCGAATTTGCTTTTTGCGTGCCGATTCAAAATGGGATATTTTTTAATTTGTTCAATTGAATATTGTGGTCAATATGCTTTTTGTGTGCTGATTCAAAATGTGATATTTTTGTTTATTTGTTCAATTAAATATTGTGGCAAATTTGATTTTTGCATGCCGATTCAAAATGGGATATTTTTGTTTTAACCTGGCAATTGGTCCGCACACGGTTCAACTAAATGTATGTGCGATCCACATCGGAAAGCATACGTCAATCGTAGCGGAACCGTCGATGATACCCAGCAGATCGCAAACGACTTGCAGCGCTAGTACGTGTGCGTAGGGTCTCCGGAACCATTTGTGATATCACGTTATCACACACGAGAACTCGGAGCAAACCGTGCTTATTGTAAAGTACAATCCCAGTCATAACTTTTTCAGGAAACATGTGGGATCCCAAACGAAAAGCACACGTCACTCTTGCAGCAACCGTCGGTGATACCCAACAAAATCACAAACGGTCTGCAGCACTTGTACGTGTGCGAAGGGGCTCCTGAACCGTTTGTGATAGAACATTATCGCACACGGTAATTATTGGCAAACGTGTGCGATGGAGTCTTGCATGGTAGACATGTTACGCAGAAAACTCATGTGCGATGGGGCACAAATCGCACACAGTTCATATGTTGGCCCGTGCGCCTTACATACTGTTTCCCAAACGGTTCATTATGATAGACTGTATGGTTTCACTATGTCATTAGAGACGTTTAATCACTGATACCACACGTGCGAAAGAATTTAGTGTGTGCATCACACACGATTATATTTTGGAAGGCCTTGGATGACTGCTCCATATCCCCGACGGTTTCTAGGTCATGTGGGAAGGACACCCTATCGCCCACACTCACTTGGCGACGGTCCCAAATGCCATCGGGGAAAGGGGTTAAAGACCGTTTGTAGAGCACCGACGCGTACTAGTGTCTACTATCCATACTACACTTGTATCACCATCTCTTCGCCAAACTAGTCCACCTTTACAATTAACCATTGTATTGGGAGTGTTGGGGACACAAGAAATTTCTTGTATCTAATTGGAGGGTTGTTTAAGAGAGACCATCTCCATCCTACACCTCCCACGGATTGATAAACCTTAGGTCATCCACTTGAGGGAAAATTGCTACTGTCCTACAATACTCTGTGCTTCGAGGCCCAACACGAATCTACAATAATAAGTTGTGTAGTAGACATCAAGCTCTTTTTTGGCGCCATTGCTGGGGAGGTGAGTGCTTGAAGGTATATCTTTAGATGTTGCAATTGAATCTTTTAGTTTCTTGTTTTATCACTAGATTGGTTTATAAAAGAAAACTACAAAAAAATGGAATCGAGGTTGCCTCATATTATTCATCTTTATAATGTCTTTCTTGAAAATGATGGAGCGGAAGATTGTGCTCATTGATAGAAGAATAATCGAATAAAATGTCTGGCATAAAATCTTTGAATGATGAGCATGATTGCAATGTTTTTAGTATGAATTCAATGAATATCCAAAACACTAATGATGATTGCACTAGTCATGAAAAAAATGTTTCTTACGAGCATGTCAATTTTTATGGAGTGCATAAAGTTTGTGAAGACATGCCTTATAGGGATGATAGATTTTGTAAGAAGAATAAAGATGATAAAAACAATTGGTGGCTTAAAGTGATAAATGAATTTGCTACAAAATTATGCTCTCTTCATCCCATTTCTTTTGACCTTCTTAATAAAGTTGGTCATCTTAATTTTCAATGCATGCTTTTTCATGATCGAATCGTGTCCAAGTATAGCAATAACTTGATCAGCCTTGAACTTTATAGTGAACTTTGTTTATTTTTGGGATGTGAAGGATTGTCACATAAAAATAGTTGGTTTGAAGCATTCATATTTATCGACCATGCTGAAACTAATTTGAAAGAAATCTATATGTTTTGCATGGTAAATTGCATTGAGAATACTTATATTGCCAACTATAGGAAGATGGTAAAACCAATATAATATAAAAGGAACACTAATGAAAGGGTAAAAATTTCCACTTTCCCTCTTATTGCCTCTCGTGATGAAATAGGTGACGAGAAAAAGCTTCCTATCCAACCAATCTCATCAAACCCACACATGATGTGGTGAAGAAGAATAAAAGAAGAAAAGATAGAGGTAAAAGGAATCTCAGCAAAATAATTTTGCTCCCATTACTGTTGCACCTCATGAGAATGAACCAAAAATAATTGTGGAAGATGATACACTTGATGATGATATTGCTTCTTTGTCTTATGGCACCATGTCCGAAGGAACAATTGAAGATGATTTTATTATGCCTATTACTTGTTGTGATAATTATCATTGGGAAGACGGTGACACTTCTTATAATTTTGAGAATATTTTTGTCACCAACTTGGAAAATTATGATAATGATTACTATACTATTGCTGCTATTCATACTATTAATGATAAGGGTGATTATGCTAATGATATGCAAAGCCACAAGCTTGGGGATGCTATGTTTGATGAGAATGACATGTTTGATAATTTATTTGCTACAATTAATGTTTGTCCCAAGCTTGGGGATGCTATGCTAAATGAAGATGATCTTTTTAGTCCCCCCAAGTTTTGATGTGCGAATTTGTTATCATAATTGCATGCATCCTATTTATGATGATTGCAATATTTATGAAAGTGGGGTCGGAAGAGTATCAACGTTAGATAATAATTATATCACTATCTTGTAGGGTGTATAATCTTATTATAATGATAAAAATGGATTAGGAGAGCTCATGAATTTATTTAGTAATGATTCCAATATTTTGGAAGAGGCTACAATTGATTATGCTAACAAAGTTGCTATCTATGATGATTACTGTGATGACATGTATACTATAAAGAATAATGATAACCTTGAAGCTTGTCATCATGATTTTAATGTTCAATTGGATTATGCCAATCAAGTATCACATGATAGTCATTTTGTTGAGTTTGCTCCCACAATTTTGAATGAGAAGAAATTTGCTAATGTGGAGAGTAATAAAATTTCAATGCTTATGGATCATGAAAATAATGCTTTATGTGATAGCTATATTGTTGAATTCATTCGTGATGCTATTGAAAATTATTACAAGAGAGGAACATATGATTCATGATGCCCCCGTTATGTTTCAATTCTTTACTTTTATTTGAGGATAATTGAAATCATCATGCCTAGCTAAAAAGGCATTAAAGAAAAGTGCTTATTGGGAGACAACCCAATACTTATGCCTTTTGTTATTGTGTGTTCACATGATTAAGCTACTGTAGTAATCATGTTTATAGCTTTTGTTTCAATAAAGTGCCAAGCAAAGCCTTTGGGATAGTGTGGATGATAGTTGACTTGATTCTGTGCAAAAACAGAAACTTTTGCGCCCAGTTCTTGAATTTCCATAATTCACTATGTGATGAAATTCTGAAATTTTTACACATGACTGATATACAAATTTACTACGTGTTTCTAAATTTTCAGAATTTTTGGTGTTACATAAGTACGGTTGTTTTTCAGATCATTACAGACTGTTGTTTTTGACATATCCTATTTTCAATGCATAGTTTGCCTATTTTATAGTTTCCATGACTTATATTGGTCAATATAAGTTGTAGAAATGATAGGGTACAGTCATACTAACCTATCTCATGAAGTTACGTTAAGTTTTGTGTGAGTGAAGTTCTCAAGTTTTGGGTGAGATGTCGATATAAGGAGAATAGGGAGTGGCAAGACCCTAAGCTTAGGGATACCCAAGGCACCCCAAGGTAATATCTAAGGAAGACCCAAGCATCCAAGCTTGGGGTGCTCAAGAAAGCATCCCCTCTTTCGTCTTCAACATTATCGGTAACCTCACTTGGAGCTATATTTTTATTCGTCACATAATATGTGTTTTGCTTGGAGCATCATTTTCTTTTATTGGTATTTTCTTGCTATTATTTATAATAATGTTTTGTATCTTTTATTTCAATAGAAGTGTCAAGTATAGCCTTTACCATGCTTATTTTGCAAGTCTATATGTTGTTGTTTGAAAACAGAAAGTTTTCAATCGTTGTCTGAATTCTTCAGAAAATTCAGAACATGATAAAATCTTGTAATTTTTACAAATTAAGCCATAACAAATTTTCTACAGTGTGGTAATTTTTCGGAAATTTTGGTGCTAAAGAAGTATGAATCCTCTTGCATCCTTTACAAATTGTCCAGTTTATACAGATTGCCGTTATGTTTGCATTGTTTGCATATATTTTCTTGTTTAATGATTCTATTTGAGGATAGGAGTATTAAATATGTAGAGGTATTATGAAATCTCAAATTATAGCTTTAGTGATTTTCTATAGTAGAAAATGATAAGGTTTTGCATTGATTTATACTAACTTATCTCACGAGTTCTTGTTGAGTTTTATGTGGATGAAGTTTTTGAGATTTAGGAAAACTGTGATATGGGAGGAATTAAGGAGACACAAGAGCTCAAGCTTGGGGATGCCCAAGGCATCCCAAGTTAATATCCCAAAAAGTCTCAAGCATCTAAGCTTGGGAATGCCCCGGTAGGCATCCCACCTTTCTTCATCAACAATCATTGGTTAGAATCGGTTGAGCTTAAGTTTTTTCTTCTTCGATGAGATGTGCTATTCTTGGAATGTCATTTTATTTTGTTTTGTTTCTGTTTGAAAAAATTACTAAGATCTGAAATTTTTAAATGAGAGAGAGAGCCCTCACATAGCTACTTAATTATTTAACTACTCATTTGATCTTCACTTATATCTTTGTTTTTGAGTAGTTTGTTGTTTACTCTTGTGCTTCACTTATATTCTAAGAGTAAATTGTTGAATGAATTGAATATCATGAAGTTGAAATTATATGTGCCTCATATACTTGTATCATGCCTAGTAGTATTTTCACATTGGGTTTATAAAGTAAAAATTTATTGAAGTTTGACCATCACAATATTGGTCATACAAGCAATTCACGAATGATTAGTGTATGGAAGAGAACTTTCATGTACAAATATATTATCTTGGACATCATTTATGATTGTGAATACCCATTAATTATTTTCAAACTTGAGCAAATTATTCGAAGTTGGACAAGGAAGACAACATAATGAGTTATGGTTGGGTATATTTGCATCAAAGTTATATTGTTATGGATCCTCCAACATGTGGTGCTTTTTTAGAATCTTTTGCTAGCCAAAATCTCTGTACTAAGCGGGAATACTGCTTGTTCATCTGAAATCCTTGAGCCAAGTTTCTTCCATAAGTGTCCACCATACCTACCTATATGCGGTATAACTCTGCCGTTCCAAGTAAATTTGCATGTGCCACCTCTAATCATTCCAATAAGCATCTGTTTTGTGTGCCCGTACCGCTCATGGAGTGGCAGGGGATGGTCAGTATCTTCCATGATAAGCGGTTTATTCTCATGATGGGTGTTTATTCACTTGTCATTGCACGAGAGAGGCTGGTAATTGGGATGCCCAACCCTATGATCAAAACAATAAATAATGAAACAAATGCCCTCGGAAAGTTGATTGTATGGAGGGCACCCGAGGATTTCGCTAGCCATGGCTTGTGTTTGAATGGTTGAGCGGGAGTAAACTTTACCTATCCGCTTGGTAACCGCTTATAATGTGTTTAGCATGGAAGATATTAAGAACTCTCGGTCATGACGTTGACAGGAAAGGCATGCCTCCCAAAATTACATTCATCTCTGTTTTAAGCAGTGAGTTCTGGCACCTCTGCAAATCCATGCTTCCATCTACGAAGGGCCTATCTTTTACTTTTCAGTTTTTATTTGCATGCAAGAGTCAATGGTATTCCTTCTCATTTCAACCTCAATTATTCTTTAGTTGGCAAGTATCATGTGGTGGGGAAAGTTCCTGGTATATATGGCCATTCAAATATATTTGATCATGGTTTATATTGTTGACAATTATTTATATGATAAATGAGTTGGGAGGCGAAACATTAAGCCCCTATCTTTCTCTGTGTTTGATGGATGACATTTGTTCCAAAAATATGCTTTGAGTACTAGCAATCATAGAACACTATATGATAATTGAGTATGTGGAACTCTTACTTAGACTTTATTGAATAAGACGCATTGAAATTGTTTGGCGACTAAGAACATAGGTTGTTAATGATACGTCCATTTTGCATCATGTTTTCCTACTATTATTTAGGATGTTTTTATGCATAATAATGCTTTCTGGAGTAATTTGAATGCCTTTTCTCTCATAATATGCAAGGTACGCACAAAGAGGAAGAATTCCGGCAACTGGAAATCTGGACCTGGAAAAGCTACGTCAGGCTACCTATTCTGCACAACTCCAAACAAGCTGAAACTTTATGGAGAATTTTTATGGAATATATGAGGAATATTGGAGCCAATAAGTACCAGCAGGGGCCACCATGGTGAGCACAAGACACCAGGGCGCGCCTGGGCCCCCAGGCGTGCCCTGGTGGGTTGTGCTCACCCAAGCGCACCTCTGGTGCCCATCTTCTGGTATATAAGTCATTTTGACCTAAAAAAAGGAAAGGGCTTTTGGGATGGAGCGCCACCGTCTCGAGGCGGAACTTGGGCAGGAGCACTTTTGCCCTCCGGCGGTGCGATTCCGCCGGGGGAACTTCCCTCCCAGAGGGGGAAATCATCGTCATCATCATCACCAACAACTCTCCCATCTTGGGGAGGGAAATCTCCATCAACATCTTCAACAACACCATCTCATCTCAAACCCTAGTTCATCTCTTGTATTCAATATTGTTAGCAGAACTATAGATTGGTGCTTGTGGGTGGCTAGTAGTGTTGATTACATCTTGTAGTTGATTACTGTATGGTTTATTTGGTGGAAGATGATATGTTCAGATCCAATATGCTATTTAATACCCCTCTGACTTGAGCATGATTATCATTTGTGAGTAGTTACTTTTGTTCTTGAGGTCACAGGAGAAATCATGTTGCAAGCAATCATGTGAACTTGATATGTGTTCAATATTTTGATAGTATGTATGTTGTGATTCCCTTAGTGTTGTCATGTGAACGTCGACTACATGACACTTCACCATATTTGGGCCTAAGGGAATTCATTGTGGAGTAGTAATTAGATGATGGGTTGCAAGAGTGACAGAAGCTTAAACCCTAGTTTATGCGCTATTCCGTAAGGTACCGATTGGATCCAGAAGTTTAATGCTATGGTTAGAATTTATTCTTAATACTTTTTTCGTAGTTGCGGATGCTTGCGAGGGGGTTAATCGTAAGTAGGAGGTTTGTTCAAGTAAGAACAGCACCTAAGCACCGGTCCACCCACATATCAAATTATCAAAGTAGCGAACACGAATCGAATCAACATTATGAAAGTGACTAGATGAAATTCCCGTGTACCCTCAAGAACGCTTTGCCTATTATAAGAGACTATTTTGGCCTATCATTTGCCTCAAAAGGATTGGGCTACCTTTCTGCACTTTTCCTACTATTATAATTACTTGCTCGTTACAAATTATCTTGCTATCAAACTACTCTGTTACTTACAATTTCAGCACTTGCAGACATTACCTTGCTGAAAACCACCTGTCATTTCCTTCTGCTCCTCGTTGGGTTCAACACTCTTACTTATCGAAAAGAGCTACAATTGATCCCATATACTTGTGGGTCATCAGTCAACTTTCAAGAGAATGCATGGTTTGAACCATAACATGTGAATTGATTACTACTTTATCATGATGAGTTTTATGAGAATGAGTTTTTGTTATGATGCTCGGAAAAGTGATTGAAATTATCATTGATCAAACTTATGCACTATGCTAGCATTCACACTTCATAAATTATTTCGTTTATCATTTACCTACTCGAGGACGAGCAGGAATTAAGCTTGGGGATGCTGATACGTCTCCAACGTATCTATAATTCATGAAGTTTTCATGCCATGTTTACAACAATTTTATATGGTTTTGGTATGATTTGATTAGAACTAACCCGGACTGACACTGTTTTCAGCAGAACTACCATGGTGTTGTTTTTTGTGCAGAAATAAAAGTTCTCGGAATGGGCTGAAAATTTACGGTGATTTTTTTGTGGACCAGAAGCCTCACGAGGAAGCAACAAGCCTGGGAGGCGCGACCACACCCCAGGGCGCGCGGGGTAGGCTTGTCGCTCCCTCGTGGGCCCCGTTGACGTGAAACCAACACCAAAAATTTCTATAGATACCAAAAACTCCAGAAAGAAACCTAGAACTTCGGCTCTGCCGCCGCAAACCACTATACCGAAGCAATCTCATCTGTAGCCCTGTTTCAGCACCCTTTTGTAGGGGGAAATCATCACCGGAGGCCATCTTCATCATCCCGGCAACCACCATGATGAGGAGGGATTAGTTCACCCTAGGGGCTGAGGGTATGTACCAGTAGCTATGTGTTTGATCTCTCTCTCTCTCTCTCGTTCTTGATTTGGCATGATCTTGATGTACCGCGAGCTTTGTTAATATATTTGGATAATATGGTGTGTCTCCCTCTCTATGATCTTGTTGTGATTAATTGAGTTTTTTTACCTTTGAGGTTTCACTATTATCGGATTGAATACTTTTATGGATTTGAGAACACTTGATGTAAGTCTTGCATATGAATACCCGTGGTGACAATGGGGTATTATATTGATCCACTTGATGTATGTTTTGGCACTCAACTCATAGATTCCCAAGGTGACATTGGGGTAATCTATGCATAGGGGTTGATGCATGTTTTCATCGTACTTTCTCCGGTAGAAATCTTGGGGCAATTTTTGAAGTTCTTTGCGTTGGATTGAATATTATGATTCTGGAGTTGTTTGATGCATACCGAATAATGAACTCACAAATACTTGTGGTGACATTGGAGTATCTAGGTGACATTATAGTTGGTTGATGTGTATCATATGGTGTTATTTTAGTATGAACTCTAGGGCTGTTCGTGGCACTTATAGGGATGGCTCAATAGATTGATTGTAAAAGATAACTTTGAGGTGGTTTCGTACCCTACAAACATTTCATCTTATGTTCTCCGGTAGATAAGAACTTTGGAGTGATTCTTTGTCGCACGTTGAGGGATTTTTATACGATTCAATTATGTTAGCACTGTTGAGAGACTGCACCAGCGAAAGTATGAACCCTAGGCCTTGTTTCCAAGGATTGCAATACCGTTTATGCTCCGTTTTATCACTTACTACCTTGTTGTGTTTATGCTTTTAGATTTCAGAAACCTATATCTACTATCCATACTACACTTGCATCACCATCTCTTCGCCGAACTAGTGCACGTATACAATTTACCATTACATTGGGTGTGTTGGGGACACAAGAGATTTCTTGTATTTGATTGCAGGGTTGTTTGAGAGATACCATCTTCATCCCACGCCTCCCACGGATTGATAAACCTTAGGTCATCCACTTGAGGGAAAATTGGGACTGTCCTACAAAACTCTGCACTTGGAGGCCCAACACGAGTCTACAAGAATAAGTTGTGTAGTAGACATCAACCCACGAGGGTCCCACAAGCTCAAGGGGCACGCCCAGTAGGGTGGGCATGCCATGCAGTCTTGTGTCCCCCCCGAGCCTCCGTTTGGCCTAATCTCTGGCCTATAAATTGCAGTTGGATTAACAATCTACTTGTCACGGATGTGATACGTCTCCATCGTATCTACTTTCCCAAACTCTTTTGCCCTTGTTTTGGACTCTAATTTGCATGATTTGAATGGACTAACCCGGACTGACGCTGTTTTCAGCAGAATTGCCTTGGTGTTATTTTTGTGCAGAATTAAATGTTCTCAAAATGACTTGAAACTTCACGGAGAATATTGTTGGAATATTAAAAAAATATTGGCAAAAGAATCAACAGAGGGGGACCAACCTGCTGTCCACAAGGGTGGAGGGCGCGCCCCTGCCTTGTGGGTCCCCTAGACCTCCACGACCTCAAATCCAACTCCATATATTCACATTCGGGGAGAAAAAAGATCAGAGAGAAGGATTCATTGCGTTTTACGATACGGAGTCGCCGCCACCTCCTCTTCTTCCTCGAGAGGGCAGATCTGGAGTCCATTTTGGGCTCCGGAGAGGGGAAATCGTCACCATCGTCATCATCAACCATCCTCCATCACCAATTTCATGATGCTCACTACCATGCATTAGTAATTCCATCGTAAGCTTGCTAGATGGTGATGGGTTGGATGAGATTTGTCATGTAATCGAGTTAGTTTTGTTAGGGTTCGATCCCTAGTATCCACTATGTTCTGGGATTGATGTTGCTATGACTTTGCTATGCTTAATGCTTGTCACTAGGGCCCGAGTGCCATGATTTCAGATCTGAACCTATTATATTTTCATGAATATATTTGTGTTCTTGATCTACATATCCCAAGGTGACAATAATTGGGATTCTTTCGGGTGATTACCGTAGTTTGAGGAGTTCATGTATTCACTAAGTGCTAATGCTTTGGTCTGGTTCTCTATTAAAAGGAGGCCTTAATATCCCTTAGTTTCCAGTAGGACCCAGCTGCCATGGGAGGGTAGGACAAAAGATGTCATGCAAGTTTTTTTCCATAAGCACATATGACTATATTTGAAATACATGCCTACATTATATTGATGAATTGGAGCTAGTTCTGTGTCACCCTAGGTTATAACTGTTGCATGATGAATGCCATCCGACATAATTATCCATCATTGATCCATTGTCTACGAGTTCGTTTCATACTGATCTTTGCTAAGTTACTTAGCCGTTGCCACTGTTAATATTGCTACAAAACTGCTACTGTTACTTTTGCACCCGTTACCGTTACTTCCATACTACTTTGCTACTAAATGCTTTCCTGTAGATATTAAGTCTTTCAGGTGTGGTTGAATTGACAACTCAGCTGCTAATACTTGACAATATTCTTTGGCTCCCCTTGTGTCGAATCAATAAATTTTGGTTGAATACTCTACTATCGAAAATTGTTGCGATCCCCTATACTTGTGGGTTATCAAGACCTTTTTCTGGCGCCATTGCCGGGGATCATACACTACAAAAAAAAGACACATCCGTGACATTTTGGGCCGAACGAAATTTTTTTCTGTCATACATATGACACTTCTATGACGATAATTGTGACAAAACCCGGTATCATCATAGATGTGGTGGGCTCCTACTTCTATGACAAAAAATCATGACAGAAAATGGGCTTTTTGTCCTGGGCATGACATTCTTTGGGCCGTCCATGACAGAAAAAACCATGGTAGAAGCGAGGGCGAGGAAAATTTCGGGGAGTTCCTGGTTACGGTGGGAGGTCGGGGCGGAGCGATGCGCGTTTCTCTCATACACGTACGCGCGTGTGTGCCAGGCGTTGGCTCTAACTGAACCCGAGCGAGGCGTTGGGCTCTAACTGAACCCGAGCGATTGCACTGCAGGCTACGCGTTACTGAACCCAAGCGATCGATCGATGGCTGTTAACTGAACCCGATCGAGCGATTCCTTCGCTACTGCTGCTAACTGAAGCCGATCGATGCTGCCTCTGGGATGAACCGTGAGC
>NC_057805.1:137487892-137517910 GCF_018294505.1 Triticum aestivum
CCGCGGAGGGGTGGTTGAACAGGACCCCGTGGTGTGGAGGGCTGGATGAACAGTAGACGGTGGAGGGGTGCCCGTGGAGGGGTGGTTGAACAGTAGCCGGTGGAGTAGCGCGCAGTGGAGGCTGGATGAACAGGAGCCCGTGGAGGTTGGAGGAGGTCGACGGTAGCCCGTGGAGGCTGGAGGAGGTCGACGGTGGAGATGAACAATATCCCGTGGAGTCCCGTTTTGCGGTACGCCACACCCCTCCCGATGAACACGACCCCCGTTTTGACCGTTGGAGGTCCGTTTCGTCCGTTTTGCGGTACGCCACACCCCTCCCGATCAACAGGACCCCCGTTTCGACCGTAGGAGGTCCGTTTCGTCCGCTTTGTGGTACGCCACACCCCTCCCGATCAACAGGACCCCCGTTTTGACCGTAGGAGGTCCGTTTCCTCCGTTTTGCGGTACGCCACACCCGTCCCGATCAACAGGACCCCGTTCCGAACGTAGGAGGTCCGTTTCCTCCGTTGTGCGGTATGCCAGGCCTCGTTTCCATCGCCTGTTCTGTCCAAGCCCTCCCGATGAACACGACCACGCATTCTGTTCCGACCCAGCCGGTTGGCTCCCACGCGTTCCGTTGCCTCCCGATGAACACGACGCATTCCGTTGCCTCCCGATGAACACGATGCATTCCGTTGCCTCCCCATGAACACGACGACGACGCTGTTTCTCCGTTCTGACCCAGCCATGTCAAAGAGCCCTCGCGTACGTATGCGCGAGTAGGCGTTCGAGACCCCACCCGTATGTACACATACGTGGCCGTATTTTCTTTCTTGCACCCTGGCCGCTATACGTACGTGTACATGCTACGTGCGCGCCTCTACTACGACACGTGCGCGCCTCTACATCCACCAGAATGACACGGTGGGTCCCGACCAGAATGACAACGCTACGTACGCTACGTGCACGCCTCTACATGCTATGTATTAACACGGTCGCGAGCAGAATGACAACGCTACGTACGCTTCGACCAGGTGGGTCCCGACTGTCAGGCACTTCCTTGCGTGCGAAGATGTAGCTGGTAGGTCCCAGCAGTCAGGGGGCGAATCGTTTTGTTTTTTTTTGCCCGGACGCACTTCCTTGCGTGCGAAGGTGTAGCTGGTGGGTCCCAGCAGTCAGGGGGGGAAACGTTTTTTTCGCGAAATATGGTGGACCGTCCGGTGGGTCCCCGCTGTCAGGTGGAGGAATAATTATTTTGCGCGTAATAAGGAGGCACTTCCTTGCTGCGGCCGTGGACCCAGCTGTCAGCGTCTCCACGCACAATACTCTTCTGATGGAAGTCGGTCGTTGACAGAATTGACCACGCCATGCCGAGAGCACCACGGCGGTGGACGACGGCGAGGCCTAGGAAGGGGACGACACGGAGGCAGGGACGACTCGGCAGTTGTTTCCCACGCGGAGGGGGTACGACTGTACGAGGGTTTACTGGTTTGTCTGCCATCGCCGAAGAATAACAGCAGGTGTGGGTGAGTAGAGGGATGGCTAGGCCAGCGATGGGACTACGGTGGGGTGGTGAGACCTGCGCGGCAGCACAGCCGGCCGTGGGGAGGAGGGAGCAGGCAGTCCCGCCGGCGCTTGTTTGAGCGGCTGGAGTAGGAAGAGCAGAGATTGAAGAAGCACGACGGTCGTTGGATGGACATCCAACAGTCAGTGCTTGTGCGTCAACCTTTTTTTAGGAAAGCCTCAAATCTGTGGAAAACAACATACAGCCGATCTGCCATTATTTCTAATAATTTACAGCCCATTTGCTAATTCTTAATGTTTTTTTTGGAGCCCATATTCTTTTTGTTAGCATTACAGCCCATATTGTGGCCACGTTAAAGAATTATACGAAATTTTGCATATTTCGGTGCGGTCCGAACTTTTTTTAATCCCGAAATTTCGACTCACATTCAAACTGATTTTAAAAATAAATGTATATCAACATAAAATCCAACAAATTCTCCACGCATAAAAATTAATGTAATTTAAAATCTTGAAATAAAAAAGATATTTGAAACTAATTGCCAGTTTGATGTGTTTTAAAAATGTACAACCCATTTCTCATTACTGATGGGCCATTTTCTCGGCCAGCGAATGAAAGCTCTCCTCGTCTTGAAAGATTTGCAGCCCAACAGGCCTGCAAAGCGACTTACTTGGCAAATCACAAAAAAACTGGGCTATGGCCGTGGACCCAGCTGTCAGCCTCTCCACGTATAGTACTCTTCCGATGGAAGTCGTTCCTTGACCACGTTGACCACGCCGCGCGGAGAGCACCACGGCGGTGGACGACGGCGAGGTCTAGGAAGGGGACGACGCGGAGCCGGGGAAGACGCGGCAGTGGAAGCCCGCGCGGAGAGGAGTACGAGGGTTCACTAGTTTGGCTGCGGTGTGAGGCTGCCGTCACCGCAGGGCCTGGCCAGCGGTGGGAATAGTAGGGGGCGGTGAGGCCTCTGCGGCAGCACAGCCGGCCACGGGAGGCAGGAGCATGCGGCACGACCGGCGCTGCTTTGGGCGGCTGGAGCAAGAAGACCAGAGGTTGAAGAAGCACTACGACCGTTGGATGGACATCGTACGGTCACTGGAGCTAGAATCGTTCATATTGACTAAGTTGACAAAGCCCTCCGTCCCCGTCAACTTAGTAGGCCCACAAGTCAGCCTCCCACCAAGGTGGGTCCCAGCTTGCTGGGGGAGTATTTATTTTTTTGTGCGTAATAAGGAGGCACTTCCGGTGGGTCCGAGCTGACAGCAGGGGGAACGTTTTTTTTCGCGAAATACGGTGGCCCGTCCAGTGGGCCCAGCAGTCAGGGGAAACGATTTTTTTCGCAAAATACTGGTGGCCCATCCGGTGGGTCCCCCCTGTCAGGTGGAGGAATAATTATTTTGCGCGTAATAAGGAGGCACTTCCTTGCGGCCGCCGTGGACCCAGCTGTCAGTCTCTCCACGTACAGTACTCTTCCGATGGAAGTCGGTCGTTGACCACATTGACCACGCCGCGCCGAGAGCACCAGGGCGGTGAATGACGGCGAGGCCTAGGAAGGGGACGACGCGGAGCCGGGGAAGACGCAGCAGTGGAAGCCCGCGCGGAGAGGAGTACGAGGGTTCACTGGTTCGGCTGCGGTGTGAGGCTGCGATCGCCGTAGAATAACATGGGGTGTGGGTGAGTGGAGGGATGGCCTGGCCAGCGGTGGGAGTAGTATGGGGGCGGGGAGGCCTCCACGGCAGAACAGCCGGCCACGGGAGGAAGGAGCAGGCGGCACGACCGGCGCTGCTTTGGGCGGCTGGACCAAGAAGACCAGAGGTTGAAGAAGCACTACAGCCGTTGGATGGACATCGTACGGTCACTGAAGCTAGAATAGTTTATATTGACTAAGTTGACAAAGCCCTTGGTACGCTCCTACTTAGTAGGCCCACAGGTCAGCCTCCGAAACGGTGCGCCCCAGATGTCAGGGGGAGGAATCATTTTTTTGGCGGCCGAAGCTAAGAATATCCGAGATTGAAGAAGAAGCACGACATCCGTTGGATAGACATCCAACGGCCACAGCTGCTAGAACCTTGTGTTGACTATAATAAGTTGACAAAGCCTTGCATACGCGTCAACTTATTTTTTTTAGGGGATGCGTGACTTAGTAGGCCCACAAGTGTGTGGCACAGAACTTATAGCCCATTTGCATTTTCTAAGAATGTAAAGCCCATTTTTGAATTCTAATGGAATTTACAACAGCCCATTTACAGTTTGTTAAAAGTACATCCCATTTTCTAGCTAGGACAACGATTAATAATTTCAACCAACCGTTGAAGATAGAATTCAATAAAATTTCCCACATTTTGATGGGATCCGAAATATTTTTATCCCGAAATTTCTAGTCATATTAAATATAAATTTGTATTACATAAAATTCCAACGAAACATTGCGTGCGCAACAATGAAAATTTAAGATTTTCAAAATCCATAAATAATATTTTATAAACTAATTTCGTGTTTGGTGCATTTTTTATAGTTACTGCCCAGTTTTTATAATTACATCCCATTTATTATTTTTAAAGCCCATTTTCCTATTAAGCCTAATGCATCCCTCCAAGGAAAGATTTGCAGCCCAGCGGGGCGGAGAATAACAAGTTGACCTTGCCTGGGTATTCCTCAAAAAGATGTATAGCTAGGCTAGCCATTTTCATCTTGAAAAAATTAGTATCTGGGCTGGATATCTGGCCTGGGCTAGACGGGCCATAGCCCGCCCAGTTAATACCCTTCTCTCCTCTGAACAACAACGAAATCATCACCAAGAAAAACTCTGCAGTGCTCACGCCTCAAAAACACAAATACTGCTCGAGCTGCTTGGTCCCAGGTGTCGGCCGCACCTTGTGCAATTCTCTCGTTTATATTGACTACATAGGTTGACAATGGTGTGGGACCATGATGTCAGGAAACCAGGAGAAAGCAAAAAAATATAGTTGTACATAATAAGGAGGCACTTGCGTACGTACGGCTATGGCCCTAGTGGGTCCCTAGTGTCATCCAGTCAAAATAAAGTCATCTCCTGAATCCTCATGTTCGTTGATGATGTTAACAATGCTCGGTGCCACGGTGAGCGCAACAACTCGAAGGACAACGAAGAGGGCCTCGTGGACCCTACGGATGGTCTGATACAGCGCGCGCTGCTCATTCAGGAAGCCAGGATCATCGGACACCTATGAGCACCTTTGAGAAACTGAGACGGCATGAAATGGTAAGGCGGCGCTTGGGAGCTCTAGTTTATTTCAAACCTGTATTAACATACAAGTGTAATTTACTCGTCATCGGAAACAACGCGTAAAATACAGGCGTAATGAAACCGAGGGCCCGAGGTCTGTAAGTAAAATCGGCGGGTTACGCGTGTAATTTGAGAGACCAGTGTATATTTTACGAGCACTGCTATATGGACGACATTACTAGACGATACATGCACGATGTGCGTATCATGCCATCCATGGGCAAGGCTGAAACAGCAGCTAACGGCTGGATTAGCAATCGTCCGAGTGTCGTTCAGCGTTTTTATCGTGTGTGAAGTACTTCCGATATTTTACTAGTCGAAATCGACCAACCAAGCGCCTTCGCCCGAGACCATCTGCTTTAATTTACAAGCGTCAGTTTTACAAGCAGTTTTGGTTGGAAAATGACGATCCAATCACGGCCTAATATCATGAGTTGGTCGGAAGATCATATGGTTTCACGTCTAACCTACCTGACTTGTCGTATAGGCTATGAATGAAACATCAGACGATGAACTTCTTAAGCACGGAAACAACAGAAGAGGATGATCTTCTTAACAAGCAAATCACTGGCATTAGATCGACATGCAAAACAATACGAAGCATTATTCTCAGGAGGAATGGTGAACAGCTCGTGATGCCGCATGCCACAACATTTCAAGCTCAACTTTGCAATCAAACACAAGGCCTGGCATTACATAGACAATATTCAGAAAAAACTCTTAACACAAGAATATCTTAGCAGAGTAACTATTTACTTCTAAACTGAACACAGGAATAGGAAAAAACACTCGACGCTGCTCACAGCAAGGGCGTCCCACTCAAAAATATCAAATGCATGTCTTCTTGGTAACATCAATGAGCAAATTTTGACAAGGTTTTCCAATTCCAATATATTAAACTAATGCCTTCTTGCTAACATCAATGATTAAACTTTGACAAGCTTTTCCCATTCAAAATATGTAATGCCTATGATCGTGGAGTCCTGTTGTAGATTCTTGTACTTGTTTGGGCACTTTTTGCCCAGGGCACTCCACGTGTTGTTAAATTGCCAATGGTCTCTGCAGACTAGTCATGTCACCGGTGTCTAATAATACTCTGTAAAGCTTCTCGGTCATTTCTTCTGTAATGTAGCGCAAACAGTGACTGCTTCTTTCTGCAAAGTGGAACGAACAACTGGACCCAGTAATGCAGCAGTTTGCCTTGGACACATTGGCTCCTTTTGTGCAGTTCAACTAAAATCGAAGTCGGAATAAAACCGAGCTTTAATTTTGATATCCCTGTAAGCAACAATAGGTATAAGGGAAACAATTACTGAGAAATAACGGTTAATGACTTGTACTCCCAGAAGAAAAGCATCTACTGATCTACTTTATCTTGATGGGAAACAAAGCAGGAGAGTAGCAATTCTCCATCAGTGTGATTCATTCATATTGACTGAGACATTATCTTAACAATGCCTTGTTTCAACATGTATAAAGAACGACAAAGCAGAAAAGTACCATTCCTAAAACAATGAAACTGATTCATTTTAACAGAGACATTATTTTAACAATACCTTGGTTAAACATGTAGAAAGAACTACAAAGCAGGATAGTACCATTCCTAACAAGTGTTGCGGTTTTGAACTAAGATTCAGTAGTTAATTAATTCTGAGAGTGGCATTGCTTAATTTTACCAGCGGCATTAGATTAACGAAAAGGATAAACAGTTCCAGGGGAGAGTGGGCGCAACAACAGTATGTGCTTCCATCTACTTATAAAGGGGGTGATGCAGAGTTTGTTGTAACAAAGCAACAAGCATCATGTATGGGTTGGTCCCATTTTTGTTCACTACTTAATGGGAAAAGAAAATAATACAATAGCTTCAATTCAACATTTATTTAAAACAATACCACTACAAGTAGCACAACATCTCAAAGCACACTGCACAATCATGCCGGTGAAGGCCTGTACTGACCTTTCATGAGACCGACAAAGGTAAAATACGAATCTCGATCTCCTTTTGTGAAGTTCCACAAAAATTAAGCAAAGTCACCGGTGTGACATTGAAGTTGAACTGCACAAAACACTCTTAAAACATAAGTGTTTCGAGTAGCAAAGCAAAATGTCGCAATAGCAACAAGTTGAATCGATAGCCCCATTTTAATAGAGGCAAAAAAGGAAACAATTACTTGCCGATAAAGGAGGATGAAACAAACGGTGACAGAAAGAAGCATCTAACTTATCTTGGATGGAAAACAAAGTAGGACAGTAGCATTTCTAAAACGGTTGCATTGATTCATATTAACAGAGACATTCTCTTGAAACAACATTTGTTAAAAATGTAATATACTTTTAACAGTGGCATTGCTTCAATTTTCCGGCGGCATTCTTAGAATAACAACAGCAAAATAGCTGTATGGGACATGCCAGCACCATGTGCGTCCACACGTATAAATGGGTGATGCAGAGTATGTAGCCAAGCAGCATATATGCGCTGGTCCCATATTTGTTCTCTTTGAACCTTATTCCTATGTGAGGGCAGCAAATCTAGTCCTGCACAAACTACCCGACCCCCCTAGTTTCTTTCCCTTTTCAACAAAGAGATCGGTTCCTTACAGATGTGTGTACTGGGTTACCCCCTTTTTCCCTTTTCGACATACAAAGCGGCTGGATAGCCAGTCTATACTACTTTCCGCCCCTCCTTTCCTCATTGAACCACGTCCTAGATTCTTGCTCCAGCCCACCGCACCCTTCTTTCCTCTTTGAACCAAGACCTAGATTCGACTACAGATCGAAAAAGATCCACATGCAGCTAGAGCAATGACGGTTTCAAAGAAACTTATACCTTAGGGTTGTCGGTATGTGGCAAGGCGTGCGGCGGGAGGCCGGATCTGCCCACACTACGTACGGCAACGAGGAAGAAGGGGTCGGTGGCCCTCCCGCACAGGCGCTGGGTGAAAGATGACAGCGCAGCCGGCAGTGGATTGCCTCCCTCGCCGAAGGCGATAGAGTGAACGCTGCACCTCCTCCCCTTCCCGGTGCGACGTGATACGGACGCCTCCTTCACCAGCTGTGAGGGGGGGGGGAGAGGGACAAGAGGCCAACGCAGTCTTGTTTAGATCTGGTGATGAGAGGGTGAGAGACTGTGAATAGAGCAAACCCTAGAAAATGAACGCTGAGCCTCTAGCGTGTAACATATATGTAGTGCGGCGAGCGCGTGGAGAGTGCAAACCCTAGCGCACAAGCGCTGAGGCTCCCGCTTATATATATACTACTGTAGTACGGACTGTGCTCTGGTGCCTTCACTGCACCTGCTTTTGGCTGTATGACAGGTGAGCCAGCCACATTTTGGGCACCTGTCATAAATCCAAAGGCAGGTGCACTAAGTCAATGAAGCTGCGTCCATATAGTACTCTCGTGTATACGACTAATATATAGTGGAGTGGTTTTCTTATTCTCTCCATAACAATCGTTTTAAATTGTGTAAGTACGAAACGAAACTCTTTATTTCATGTACAGTGAAGAAAACTAGTACTACTTCCGATGAACTAACGATCCACGCCCACGCGTCCTGGTCGCACTTCCTGTCCTTCACGTGTGGTACACTACCCTCCCTTAAGTGAACAACCACACATGCGCCAAATTAGTGGAAACGTGTGAGAGTGTGTACAAATAAAGAATTTTAATTTCAATTATCGGAAAGGTTTGAGAGTATTACAAAGTTTGACTTCAGTCAAATCTAATATGCGGAGTAAATAAAAATGGAGGGCTACTACGTCCATCCGGGTTTTTAGTCCACACCAATTTTTAAATCAAAGTTAATAGCTGGACAAATAAAATTACAGGGGAGCTGGAGACAAAGTTGTGAGAAGGCTTAGAAATCAATACAAAACTTATGCTCTTAGTACCAACGTCGATCCTTCTTCGAGGAAACATTTGGTTCATAGCCAATTGTGTGATAAAATTGCACCAACGTGAAAGACGACTGCGTCTCCAACGCAACCAAGGTGAATTGACGAAGGATATCATTTTTGTGCGTAACAAGCAAAGAGCACTGATGGAAGATAGGTTGTTTTTCATTGAAAATCGATCAGCTTCACCAGCCGACGCAACCATGAGGCGCAACCATGAGCATCGATAGGTCATCGTGGTGATGCATCATCCATTTGGCATCAAGTTTGGGTGAGGCACCTATGAAGTTCGACAAATCCTCACTGTGGTCTGTTTCTTCTCAGTAATCAAGCTCGAGGAAGGAAGAACCACGTGGCAGAGGACAGTGAGGCAGAACAACAATGGCCATCCAATTTTGTGCAGTTCCACTAAAATTGAGGAAGACATGCCCGGGTATGGAGACACGCATCGCTGTTTCCAAAAATATAAAAAAGGGTTAGCAACGACATCTCAATTGTCAATAAGAATTAATGAAAAGTACACCAACAAACAGAAGCATCATAATTATCTTGATGGGAACTAAACCAGGATACCCGAGAAAAAAACATTTCTTCATTTAACCAGTGATAGTACTACCACCATATGGAAAATGACCGCACAACCACCATGTACTTTTTGTCGAAACAACATGTATACCTCCACCGAGGCATAAATCAGGACAACTTTTCGAGTGGCATTTCCTCTATAATAGTACTAGTAGGTGATGTTGGACCAGCCGACGAACCCCAGCTACTATGCATGGGGAGCTGGGGAGTAGTCGCATAGAAGAAAACCCGCACGCAACGACCTGGGGAGCTGGACCAGTACAAGAAGTTATACCTCAGGTGGGCGAGATGTCGTTTAGGCGGGCGGGCAGGATCTGCCCACACGACGGCATCGAACAAGGGCGCGGAGGATCTTCATCCGCGCCAGCGCCGGCTCCGAGAGGATGGTGCGCATCGGCTTCCTCCATCGCCGACGGCGACAACGTCAACGCTGCACCTCCTCACCTCCCGCAGCGGATGGGATTCGGCCGGATCTGTGACCACCGGTGAGGAGAGAGATAGAGTGGACACTGTCATCTTGTTTTGATATGGAGAGGGTGAGAGAGCGAGACGCAAGAAACTCTATCAAACAAGAGGCTATAATGGAGTAAAAAAATCACTCCATAGCAGTGGTTTTAAATAGAATACACGCGTTCCCGGAAAAAAGAAACGACAACTGGCGGACAATTTTTCTAACGTACCAAGAAAGAAAACTCGATCAAAAACACGCCCCCGCTTCCAGGTCGCGAGAGTCATCGCGCACACACACATAGACATAGACATGCATATCCGTGTTTACGTAAAATTCCATTTCAACCATTTTATATTGTTAATTATATACGTTGTTAATTATATACGCAGCAATATTAACGTACAACATCTCTTGTTTGCGCATGTCCGGACTGCTGCCACGGCCGGTCCTGACCAACCCGAACCCTCTTCATCACCCGCGCGTGCTTCCCGCCAGAAACGGTGAGTGCCGCATTCATGCCCGGCCAGAGCGGACGCGACCTCTCACTGGCGCCGGCATTGAAGCGGCACGCCGGCCGAGAGAGCGTCGCCCGCGCCGCTTCCGGGTGCACGCGGCTGCTCTGCGTTCAAAGGTCGCAATAGCCGGCTACAACATGCATGTAAAAAGTTCTTGGGAGTCCGTGCTACAGCTAGCTGTCCTCCCCGAACTCGTCAATCTCTTCCAGTAGTGCTAGTACTCCATGGCGCGATCCATCGACAAGCAGACGGGAAAGTTATTGTATACTCGGTTTGCGGTGAGTGGCATGCCGAGCGACCATGTGGGGTCAAGCCGTGGAGGAGGGTGAGACACGAACATGACAGACGTGATTTAAACGTTGGTTTTGCTCGATGGCGCGATCCAACGAAACGAAACGTTGGTTTCTCTCCGTTTCCATTTTTTCTCCGGAAAAACGGAAACTTACCACTCCATTTTCATTCCTATTCCATGGTTGCCCCGTTACAACATTCCATCAAATACAAAGGAAAACTAACACGCATGCTGATGCATCTCAATGATTCACAGATCATAGCCAATATTTACTTCACAACTAAAGAAAAAAGTTGTGAGAGCGTGTACGAAAGAAAAACTACTGATGGGGTCACTACGACTGAAACCCTAAACCCTAAAGATGATTTAATTTCCTGGCCAGGTAGAACCTGTTGAAGGAAAGACGGCTGGCACCCTCGGATCATATGATGCTTTTGTGCAGTTCCACTAAAATCGACCTGAGCATCCCTGATGGCAAAGATATTGAAGAAGTGTGATTAGAATAATAGTACTGGCACTAGTTCATGAGACATAAACTCATCACAAGTAGAAGCCGGTAGAGGTAGAGAAAGATCGACATGGAGATGGAGCTACGGCAGTGGAGCAAGCCGGCTCCAAAAGGAAGATGGACTACCTGGGACGTCAGGTTGTAGCTAGAAGGGCGGTTGGGACGCGGCATCGGCCCATACTGCGGTGACCCCCGATTGGGACGCACCGACTGTGGGTTTTCTCCCTCGCCGATGTCGACCGCGTCTACGCATAACATTGTTCCCTTCCCCCAGCTGCGGGATCAGGCCCGTCGTTCTATGCTTGTGAAGAGAGCAACCTAAGCAAGCAGGCTTGTAGCTTAGGCTCCTGCTAGTGTATATATAGTGGTTTTCTTTTTCTCTCCATATCAACCATTTTATAATGCGTACGTGTCATTCAAGAGTGAAATGATAGTTGCTTCTTCCGACTAACTTACTGTGTGATTTGACTGCTCCTTAGTGGCCCCTACACGTACTCCCCCTACGTGTATGCAACAGTCACACGTACACATGGACGCAAAAACGCACGCGACGCCCTAATGCATGCATGTCCGAGCACACGACGGAAGACACACGGTCACGCTCAAGTGCTCCACCTACACATGCATGCACACACATACTTAGTCAGGGTGAGCTAGTGACCGTATAAACACCGGAAAATATGTATATTGAGCACAATGAGCGTATTATGAAGTCCACTGACCGTATTTTTACAAATATACAGTGACAGACAGTGTATTTATCTCATTTGAAATTAAGACAATATTAACTAGAGAGGAGGCAGTACGGACTAGCATTACTTTGCTGTGTCCCGTCAACTTGCCAAACGAGGAGAAGGTTGCAGGACGGGAGAAGCTTGCGCGCGGTGGCTCGCAGGACAAGGAGAAACTTTTGACTAATGCAAGCTCTCCCTCGCTCAGGCGGTGGACGTGCAACAGTTAATTCGGTGTCAGATTGCCAGAAGCATACACTACACTACTAGTGCTATTATTGTTTGACTTCTCGAATAAGCGAACAACCAAGCGCAAAGTAAACAGGTCAGCAAACCTTGCGGCACATCTTCGTGCGAACCGTGCGGCGCATCTTCGTGCGAACCGTGCTTGCTGCACTTTGAATGTGGCCGAGAGCTGGCTTGATGAAACACCTCGCTTCCTACTTCTTTTTTTGTGGGGTACCTCGCTTCCTAGTGACCAGTGTCTTGGCTGATCGTCCTAAGAATGCTTATATATGAATAAAGCTCTCTCATTTACCCACAAAAAAGATTAAGCCATATTAACCGGAAAGGAGGGAGTATGGACTAGCACTACTTTTTGGTGTGTCCCGTCAACTCGCAGAACGAGGAGAAGCTTGCAGGACAAGGTGAAGCTCGCTTACGCCTTTTGACTAATGCAACCTACCCTCGGTGGACATGCATCAGTCCATTCGGTGTCAGATTGTCAGAGGCATACACTGTAGTACCCAACATGCGGAGTACCATCATTGTTCGACTTCACGAAGAGGCGAAGAGCCAAGCGTAGTAGTACGAGTAGTACTACTACTAGAACCGCATGGTGGAGCATCTGTACTCTTATTTTTTATCTCTGACACAGTACACGTTTATTCCGGAGAAGGGCGGAAAAAGGTAGCCCAACATGTAATGATTGATATCGATCAACCAACCATGCTCGAATATATCTTGGCCTCCGTGCGAGCCCGTCTGTGTGTTCTCGCTCCTCGTCTCTCTCAAGGAACTGCGGGTTGGCTCTTTGCCGTCAATTGAGATCGGTTTGCTCACACTCCTGTCCCACATGTTAGTGATATGCCAAGAGGAGGTGCGTTGACCGACTGGCCATACGCGTACTTGGTTTTGCACCTTCATACTACTCCTCCCTCCGTCACAGTTTACAGGGCGCGCTTCATTATGATGCATTTCTCTCAATGCATTTCCACCACCAGAGAGACTTTAGACGCGTTTGGTTTAATGCTCAATTAATTAGGGCGTGGTAACCGCAATCAAGTCCACAATTTTCTCTCCATGTACTGTACTACTACGGAGTGGAGTAAGTGCATGCATGTGTGTACCCGGGGTGGAAGCACTGCATGCATGTGTGTACGCATTATTCCCTCTAGTAATAGACGCCGTGCTATAACTACCAATGCTATTTTTCAGGCCGATCGCTAGTCGCCTTGGTCCCACAGATTTTTTTTCTTTTTTCTGAAGCGCGCTGTATAAACAGTGACGGATGGAGTAGTATGAGCGGATTCAAAGAAGAGCGTATTGATGGTTGCTTCTTCAAAGCAACTTACAGTGGGAAAGGTGGGGCTTATGATTTGACTGCTCATTACTCACTATTAATGCGGCGCAACGACCGGGCTGAGTCTCCCATGCGGTTGTGCACTACCCCCTCGGTTCTTAAATATACTTCGGAGTATTTGTCTTCCTAGAGATTTCAATGAGTGACTACTCAAATATTTGTCTTTTTAGAGATTTCAAATGGACTGGCACATACGGATGTATATAGACATATTTTAGAGTGTAGATTCACTCATTTTTGCTCCGTATGTAGTCACTTGTTGAAATCTCTAGAAAGATGAATAGAATATTTAGGAACGGAGGGAGTACACATACGAAGCAAAATGAGTGAATCTACACTCTAAAATATGCCCGTTTGAAATTTGTAAAAAGACAAATATTTAGGAAAGAAGGAGTATAATTTTGTGCATGGCACATGGACCCGGATGATGAAGAGGCTTCTGGCAATGCTATCAAGCTTCCACCAGTTGTTTACATAATTGACGTACTATACAAATAATTTTCCAGCGACATGAAATTGTACAATGGTGTGAGCTTTCAGCTTTTGTTTCGCGTGTCTTGCCATCGATGCTCTTTCGGAAACAATAAAAAACTAACTTTCTTCCTAATGCATGTCAATTATTAGCAAATCAGAGCTAATAATTACATCACAATTGAAGACAGAGTTGTGAGAAGGTGTTAAATTAAAATTGATCCATGCTTTCATTGGCAGCAACGTCCCCCCAGCTCTGTCTAAATCAACAAGGCATGTTGGGAAAAAAAGTAGCTGTCTGGAGCATGCAACATTCCAATCATTTTGTGCAGTTCCACTAAAATAGAGCTGAGCGTCCCCGTTCCAAAGATATTAAGTGTGATTACGATAATAGAGGACTGCTGATGAAACAATAAACACACAAATAGAAGCCGGTCACCTTTGCAGTCTCTCTTAAGACTAACTAGTTGGAGAAGATTAGGCTCGGAGTTGGATGAGGAGGATAGAGCAAAACCAATCTCCCTTTGTGCAGTCGCACTGAAATGTAGAGACGTTGCTCGTGTGACATTTTAGTACAACTGCACAAAACACTATCAAGAAAAAAGTGATTTGTGCAGTTCACCAAAAGGTCGCAATAGCAACGAGTAGAAAGGAAACAATTACTGGCCAATAGCAGTTGATGACACATGCGTCGACAAAAAAGAAGCATATTCCTTGTCCTAAGGGAAGATAACAACACGGTTGTGTTTGTCTAAAACGGTGTGAGGACGAGAATGCAATATGGAAAGTACGCCGGACCAGCTACGTTTTGGGCAAAGAACTATGGAAGATCCACATGCAGCGACGTGGGAAGACGGGCAGTGGAGCAAGGCCGGAGGGGATACCTGGAGGTCGTCGGGATGTAACTAGGTGAGCGGCGGCGGGCGGAATCTGCTAGCAGGTGGCGTAGGCCCTGCCGCACCGGAGCTTGGTCAGAGAGAATGGCGTGTACTGCAGATCGGGACGTGCTGCCTCGGCACCGTCAAACGGAGAAACGATGCACTTCCTCCCTTTCCCCCGGCGGACGGGATGCGGCCGGATCAGTGACCAACGGTGAGAGAGAGAGAGGCCACATCACTCCCTTTCCCCAACGGACGGGATGCGGCCGGATCAGTGACCAACGGTGAGAGAGAGAGAGGCCACCGCACACTCTTTCCCCCGGCGGACGGGATGCGGCCGGATCAGTGACCAACGGTGAGAGAGAGAGGCCACCGCAGCCTTGTGTGAGATACTCTGAAGAGCGACAAACCAGGCAGGCAGGCTCCATTATATATAGTGAGCGGACTACCTTTTTCTCCATAAAAATCGTTTTATCTTCTGTGTACGTGACATTGATCGCTATAACTTTATTTAAAAATAACGCGGCAACGCGTCAAGTCGAACTTTGTTTCGTGCACGCGTGGTACACGACCTCCCTAGGTAAACAACCGCTACAGGCGTTCAAATTAGCACGTGGGCTGCCATTTCGTAAATAAATGAGCTCCACCGTGCACCTGCGCGGGTGTGGCTGGGCACGAAGCGTGAGTACGTGCACGGTGCACCTATTCTCTTCTTGTATATGTACACCACCTACGTGGGGTTGTGTGAGAGAGATACAAACCTAGAGAGATATAGTGTGTGGGTTCTTGAGAGTTTTTGGGGGGGGGGGTCAATCAAAAAATGTAACATATGCAATGTGTGTGAAATAGAGTCCTGGATATAACATATATATAGAGGGGGCGATCCACGAGAAGAGAGTGGAGGTTTCATCGGCTTGAGGTGTCCATATAATTTAAGAGAGGGATGATGTGTGTGTGTGTGTGTGCGCGCGATTGATAGAGTGCCATCGAATTTGTGTGTGCCCACGTCAAAGATATAGAGTGGCTGGCCTACTGGAACGTGAGATGGGACATGTGCAGTTTGTCTCTGTGGCATGGATACCTACCTGCAGCGCTCGACTATCGGTGTGTGGTGGGGAAAGAGGGAGGCCCAATTAACTATAGAGGTACAATGGGTGGTATATGTGTGGAGGAGGAGAGAGGCCTACCTCATGTATTAAGGAGATCGATCTGCCTCATGTATTAAGGGAGATCGATCGCATCCATGCATATGTGCAGGAGAGGAATAAGGTTGGGAGAGAGACAGAGCTAGAGTGTTGGAGGGGGTGGTAGTGGAGTTGCTTCTAACAAATGGTGGGATATGTTTGCTAGACAAACGGAGGGCACGCCCGCAATATCAATAAGAGAGGAGATGGCTGCTTGTTGTCTGTGCACGTGCGTGTGAGAGACGGGTCAGGAGGCATGCACGAATGATGGGGGGACGATGTGGCTGTGGTAAGCAGACGTAATTACATAGGAAGATCAATCGCCCTTTGTTAGAGAAAGGAGAGACATAACTTGTGAGGTACGTCGATCGATGGGGGGTAGTTAAAGTCGATCTAGGTATATGTTGGGAGATCGATCGGTATACATGCATGTGTGTGTTAGAAGCAAATGAGGCACGAGGAGAAGGATAGAGAGAGAGGGATGCATGTAGGAGGTGGTACGAGAGGCATACTATATCGAGGGGGGAGGAGTGTGCGAGTACGAGAACGATGAAAAGAGTGGTGGGAGTGAGGCATGGACGGTGACAAGAGAAGAGGGGAAGCTTGTGTTTGTGCTAGGGAGAGGCATATCGATCTATGTGTGCCGTAAAGAAGGAGCTGGGGGGCCTACACACACCGTGGGTGAACGACCTAAAGTGAAAAGATGAATTTGTGCGATGGAGCTAGAGAATGCTGAGGGAGGGTGAGAGGGATGCGGGCGTGTGCATGCACAAGAGAAAGTTAGCGCTAGCTACAAAGATAAGAGGGTTGTGTGGGTGTAAAAGACGAATAGAGATCACATATACTTCATTATAAAAAGCAAATTCGGATATTTGAAGAATTTATCATATTGTTTCAAACCGACGCACGTATGAATATATATAACGGTGATACACATGGTGTGGTTATGAACATGTTATACTACATTTAATATATTTTATCTCTACTCTTATAAAAAACGGAGTTGTTGACGATGGTGTGCCTGCCATCCTGCATTATAGGCCGTCCGATTTATATCTGGCGGATAGCAAGGAAACTATGATGGTTGAAGTTGGCAACAATCATGATTGTAGATTCTTATTGAAATAGAGAAACAAATTCAAATTTAGTTCGAATTGTAGCGGTAGTATAGACATTTGGAATGCACTAAAATGTTGGTATGAGTAGGTTACATGCATTATAAAGCAAGCGAAAAAATTTAATCGGACATAACATGGATTCATACTCCCTCCTTCCATCTATATAGGGCGTAATGAGATTTTTAAGACCGCCTTTGACTATTGACAAGATTAATAGTACATGACATGCACATTGTGAAAATTATATCATTGAAAGAACCTTTCACAGACGAATTTAACGGTGTGCTTTGTGTAAGTTGCATGTCATATATCATTGCTCTAATATTTGGTCAAAGTTAGCATCGAAAAATGCATTAGGCCCTATATAGATGGAAGGAGGGAGTAGCTTTCAATAGCATTTGTATAGTAAAACGGTGCAAGACTCTCTCTTTGTGTGGTGTGAATAGTTTTATTTTTTTCGTTTTCTTTTTGGTTGAGGGAAGTGCGAATTGATTTGGTATATACAAGTACAATATTACTACACGTTAGGCTTGTCCCTAAAATTCAACCCGAGTCTTGTTATATTCCGAAAATTCAGATATCGTGCTCCCAAAACTGGCGCCTTCACAATCCGCGCCTTGCTATCCCGAAATTACAACGCGTGCGAAAACTCCCTCCAGCTGCCAAATCCCGACACGCGAAATGCCCCTTCTAACCCTGAGCCGAAAGGGCCGCTAGTTCAAATCGGTGGGGGGGGGGTACTTTTGTAACACACCCTACATTTTTGACAAGCGCGTCCCTAAGTCATGCTTCACCCCCTCCCATCGCCCCCTTTTCGCCATTCGAAATCCCAGGCCGCCATAACCTCTCCGCTCCAGCCGCGAAACCCCGCCCTCCTCCGTCCGCCACGTCACCGCTGCCCAGCCGGAGCTTCTTCCCCGACGACGTCGTCCACCGCAACAGCTCGACGTCCCTCGTCCACCTCCCCGGATGAGGATCCGTCATCCATCTCGCCGTCCCGCCGGTTCAGCCGCCCCGTCCTCCACCTCCAATGAGCTTCTCCGACGATTGCCTCATCTATTGCGGCTGCTCCATCCCCAAAGCGCCACCTTAACATGCTCCACCGAAACCGCAGCATCCTCACCGACTCCTCGGACGAAGCCGAGGCCTACTCGGCGCCACCAAAGAGGTTGTACACTCATCGCATCGCACCTTCTCCTTAACTCGACCTCCCGGCGCCGACGGTGCTCCATCCCGCACCCCCATGGAGCGGCTACCTTGAAGCCGGCGCCGCGGGCGATATCTCCACGGCGGCTCTCCCCCAGTGTGAGGCCCCTTCGGCGGCGGCGTCCATACCAGCCGGATCTGCTGCTGCTGCTCCGGCTCTCGCTTGCTCGCTCGCGCTGCTGCTGCTGCTCCGGCTCTCGCTCGATCGCTCGCTTGCCCAGCTGCTGCTGCTGCTCTCCCCCTCGCTCGTGCTGCTTCTCTGCTCCGATTAAGCCACACTTCAGTCGACTGAATCAGCTTTTGGGTCAGTCGATTTTCAGGGGTTGGGGGGCTCGCCGGAGTTAGGGAAGAACCACCCGCAGCAGGGACGGGGGCTCACCGGAGAGGGACCCCACTATCCATCTTAGGGTTTAGGGTGGGGCGGGGGGCCTAGAAGGCTGGCCGGGGCGGCGGTGGCGAGTTGTTTCGGGGCGGCGAGGCGGCGCTGGGGCCGGCGGTTCGGCCGGTGGTGGCTGGTGGCTCAGGGGGGTGCAGGTTGAAGATGAACTGCAGATCCTCCCTGAACTACATGTCAAGTGCCTCTCTGCTACCATTGCGTTCAGTTTCTACAGTAGCATTCAGATTCCACAGTAAATTTCAGTTTCGACAGTTAAGTTCAGAGTCAACAGTTTTTACCTCATCTGTTGTAGTCAGGTGGTTCTTGGTGATGTTAATTTTACATCCATTTTACATCATCTATTGGAGATGCTATTAGAATCCCACTTGAGATTGACGATGTCTGTCTTGTGCTGCTTCAGCCTTGACGTCTTACGGCTCACCGCAGCTGCTCCAACGACAGAACGATCCATCACAACAGAGCAGTGCCCTGGACGCCGTCTACAGATTCCTCAGATCTCCCTCCACACCTCCGACAGCCACCTCTGCCTCAACTGCTTCAGCGACCAACCCAATGATGCTGAGGTCGACACGGCTACGGCAAAGAGGTTGTACACTTGTTGCATCACTTATTACTATACATTCACGTCGATCCATTAGGGCTATTTTGGTTCAACGGAAAAACGTCGATCCACTGGTTGTTACCATCACTCTAAATTTCTGCATGCTCTCCTTACATAATCTCACCATATTTTTTTCGTATGCATGTCAGATATTGTACACAGTCATGCTGAACATGTAGAGAAAAAGAGACGAGTTTTGCGCGGCAATACAATGTCATGCAGACATCGCTCCATGGTGGGTTCAATGGCAAACCCTCCCCACCCCTCTCCAGATTATAATCCAGAGGAAGATATCTGTTCTGAGGCGGATTCAGACGCCGCTGACCACTCCTATTTACCCCCATGGTGTTTGCTCTACCTTGGCATGATGATGTTAGTCATATCATGCATACGTTGCCTTGCAGTGCCTACTTTTGACATCATATATGTCATCTTCTTAGTTTAGACATGTTCTGTAATGCCACCTGTTTAGTTTCTATATCATATATGGGAATTATGCAGTCTCATGTCTTTTAGCCAGCCATAATATATGTGAAATGTGCAATGCCATCCTGTTTAACCAGGCATCATATATTTGAATGATATCTTGCCCATCCTTTTCTTCATTACATTTCCATTTGTCAACAATGTTTGTACATTAAACTACTCTTCCTGTGAATCAGCCATTTGGGTGGGAGATGGAAAAATCTGGAGTGAAAACAAGGCCTTCAGAGCAGACAGTGCTACCTGTCGAAGAAGATCTCTTGTTGGGTCCCGATAGCTCCTCAGAGATGGATTCAGAGACAAATGACCAGTCCTATTCCCCCACTGAGGTGTATGCTCTAACTTGGCACGGTTATACTGCTCATATCATGCATACGGTGTCTTGCATTGCATAGTTTAGACATCATATACACAATATTGAACACCATGTTCTTAGTTCAGACATCATATCGAATGCCCTCTGTTTAGCATATAAATCACATATGTGAATTAAATGATGCGATCCTGATTACTTAGATAACATGTAGGTGAATTATGTCATGCGATCCTATTTAGTTATTCATCATATCTTTGAATTATGTTATGCTATGCTATCCAGTTTAGATAGACATCATATATGTGAAATTATGTCATGCTATCCATTTTAGTTAAACAATATACATGTCAACTATTTCATGCCCTCTTTTTTCCACACTATCTATTGCATCTGTCTCTCATACAATGTCTATACATTCAACTATGTTTCCTGTTTATCAGCCATTTGAATTGGAGCCGGTGATGCCAGTATCTAGCGGACTAAAAACACGATCGTCAAATAAAACAGTGCTTCCTCTTGGTGGAGATAGCACCCCGGTTGTACATGCACAAGAACCAGCTCTACCACACATAACCCAAACTCTCGCAGATTGTACCCCTACTGCGATGGACAGAGAACCAGCTTCACCCAATCTAACCCCAACCCCAGCCGATAGTAACCCAGTTCCTGTTGACACAGCACCATCTCCACCACAGAGCTCCCAAACAAGAGCAGTTAGTAAGGCAGCTCCAGTGCCCAAAGGGCCAGTACTATCACGGCAAACCCCAACTCCACCAGTTAGTACGCCTATTCCTGTGGAGGAAGCACAACCAGCTAGTCGTAGTTTAGCATCTATCGCATTTGATGTATCGTATGTGCGTATCTTCCCATCTTGGAAATATTATACTGAAGATGAAGGAAAATGCCAGTTGCAGGTGTTTGTCCAGGAGTTATGTGTAAGTAATGTTATTCATGGCAATTACTTTGCTTCGTCCCATACATCCTACCTCCATGATGGTTATAATACATCAAATTTTCCCATTTTTCTCTATAGAGAAGGACCGATTTGGAAACTCAGGATGAGGTAACCTGTGCTAATACCTCTGCTATCTTCAAGAATGCTTGGTGGCAGTATCGGAATTACCTGAAGAAAACGTACCTCACCGGCAAAGAAACTCATCAAATTCCCTAACGTTCTCCTGAGACACATTTACTGGACGGTGACTGGGAACGCCTTGTTTTGTACTCGTCCCGAACCAAGAATGTGGTAAGCTCTATGAGCTCATTTTCTATTTTTTAGTATTTTATTCTTGCGTCTTACTGTACTCTGTTCATGTAGAACAAGTGCCTAAACCTAAAGAACAACTATTCTAATTTAAGATTCCATTGCTATCATAGTTCAAAAAAGCGCTAGGCGTTAATTGTGCGTTTTGCCACCGCCTTGCGCTTTGCTGACAAAAGCGCATGCTTATGCGCAGTTATGCGCAATGCATTTTGCCAACGCCAAGAGCCTAGGCGCGCTTAAGCGCTCGCTTAGGCGCGCCTTTTTTAACTATGATTGCTTTGCTCTTGTATCACTGTATTTACTCATACAAACTTATTTTTAAATTGAAGGATCCAATCGAAACTCCAATGGCACAGCAGGTATGTTCACGCATGTTTCTTTAACAGGTTTGCTCTTATCAATAGCTCTGTTGATTTCAATTTCAATTGTGTATACAGTTGACTTTCATGTCATGCACATTACTAGCATCACAACAGAGCCAATAGTGTTGTTGTACATGTAGACCCGTGGTGCCCATCTGAAATCTTGTTGTGCCATGTAGTTTCCCACGGTTTGTATTCTTTCAGTGTTGCTTTGTCTTGAACTGGTATGATTTGAACCGTGTCTCTATTTTGATTTGGCAAGACAATGCAGTGACCATAGGACATAGATATATGTTTGTTTGATGCTTTTATTATGTACTAGTACTTGGCAATAGAAGACTTGGTAGTTTAATCCTGTCCACCTTACTAATGAACAGGTTCATCGAAATGAGTTTCATATACTAGTACATGCTAAACTTGTTATGTGTCTGCTTGTTTCTTCTTTTAGAATGCTGACAGAATATTGGGGAAGAGTGCCTTATTAAGCAATGGTAAAGGAAGTAATGCAGATAAGGTTCAGGATAGTGACACATCCTTGTTGGTCTCCAACAAAGCTGATAAAACAACTAAGGAAGACTATCTTGAAGACAGCGAGACAACCCCAAAGTCCTGTCTTGGTTTAGTGTTCGAGTTACTGGCCACTACCGCTTGCACAAGCTATTCAAACTCACTGTCTGAATCAGTTCATTTTCTTGAGTCTCAACTACAAGCTGAAAGACATCGATCAGCTGTGCTGCGACAAGAAGCGGAAGGACTGCGGAAGTCCCTGGAGCATTCAGATGCATACTTTCTGGTGCAACAGCAAGCGTTGGAGGATTTTAGCGCCAAACAGGACAAAGCTAATCAGCTTGCTAAGCTTATTGCCAGCATGGTGGATACCCAGGATAACGTTCTTGAGCACTTCTGAAGTTGTTTCAGTTATGCTCTTGTTTTGCTGCCGGGTTTATTTGCACTGGTGGCCAATTTTGACGGCCAGTGTATGTAATGTGCTGCTTTGTTCCCTATATTTGCACTGGTGGCGAACTTTCATGCCCAGTGGATGTAATATGTGTAATAGCGGTAATAGGCTAGCGTTAATTGCTTGCTTATTTATTTCCTTATTGTCTTGTTTGGTTGTTTGCTTGTAGTCACTGCAGTTCTTTTTCTGTTTTTTTCTAGTGGCCACAATAGCCTATTTTTGGTAACTAGGCCAAAATAATCGTGGCAACACATGGACTGTTGTAACCATGGGCCTCCTGCAGGCCGTATGATCCATGGGCCTTCATCCGGCAGTAGGATCCATCGGCCTTCTATACGGGCCTTAGGGTCCATGGGCCTTCTACGGGGCGTAGGGTCCATGGGCCTTCTACGGGCCGTACGATCCATGGGCCTTCTACGGGCCGTACTATCCATGGGCCTCATACGGGCCGTAGGATCCATGGGCCTTCTACAGGGCGTATCATCATTTTGCCAATCATGGGCCGTACTATTCGTGGACCATAACCGGCCGTTAATAGGCCGTATTTGATAACTCTATGAAAACAGCCCAACGGGTTTTTTTTGACATGAAAACGGCCCAACGTATTAACGGTCCGCAAACGGGCCGACTGTAACGGCGGGCTGAATTTGGCCCACACGCAGAAAAATGACAGTAACGGGCCGTATGTAACCGAATGATGCAAATGAGCCCAAGAATCAATGGGCCCTGAGAAGGCCGAAAGATAACTTGGGCTGGAAACAGCCCAATGGAATAACGAGCCGTTAATGGGTATAAAGTGATACACTATTCAGTACGGGCCAGTTTCACCACGGGCCGTTAATGGGCCAAGAGTTACAAAGGTCCTCATATGGGCCGAAAGAAGTCATGGGCCACACATGGGCCGGAAGTTAAAATGGGCTGAATCATATTGGACGGCCCAGATGACGCTACTGGGCCTAATTCAGATAGGGCGTAATGGGCCCTGGGTTAGCGGGCTATAAATGGGCTATATGCGAACATGCCGTTAACTGGCTTTTCGTGGGCCGGCCCGCCACCTTTTGACCAAGTCAAACGGGCTGGCCTTTTCACAGGAATGGTCCTCTGTTGCGCCGTGCCATGTGTCGCCGTATCATAGGCGCCTTCGGTCTAATGAGCGGATGACATCTGTCCCAACGGTGAGCCGACACGCGTTTCCTCCAGCCAATGATGATTTTACACGTGGAAAATCCCCATTGGTCGGGGCTGTTAACGGGTTATCGGATCCAAAACCCGACCCAATAGCTTAACGGCGTTCCGTTATGGTGGATGCCACGTGTCGGTCACCCTTGACGAAAGCACTTCTCTGACGCGCGATTTATCGTCATGGAAGTGGACACTTCCGTGATGATAATTTTGGTAATGTCATGGAACACTTCTACGACAGCACAGGTATGACTATCTTGATTCTGTCATAAATTTGTCATGGATGTACATGCATGACAAAAAACGCGACCTACTGTGACAAACACGTATCATCACGGAAGTGTATTTTTTTGTAGTGATAGCTCTATTCTTTGAGCCACTTGGGATTTATATCTGTTGATCATTATGAGGAATTTGAAAGATACTAGAACCAAGATCTATCCCTCTACTACGAGGGGAGGTAAGGAACTGCCATCTAGCTCTACACTTGATTCACCTTCTGTTTTGAGTAAGCTTATGACACCTACACCTGCTATTGATTCTGATATGTCACATGTTATTGATGATGCCACTTCTGCTATGAATGATGCTTATGATGCTACTACTTTGCTTCATAGAATTGTGCCACTGGGTGAATTACTTGATGAGCATCTTGCTAGAGTTAGAACTATTGATTATGCTGAAGATGATGATATTTCTGAAACTGATGAAACTATTGAAACTGAAAATTATGATTATCCCCCTAGATATGAATTGCCTAAGGTACCCGAGGGTTATATTATAGATGAAGAAACTGCTAGAGACTTTTTTGCTTGCAATCATAGAGATGATCTTAAAAACGGTTAGCTAAGCTGAAAGTAAAATCTTTGAATGCTAGAATGCAATATGATCCTAAGTTTGCTACTTCACCTATCTTTGTTATTGATAAGGATTATGAATTCTCTATCGATCCCGAGTTAATTACTTTGGTAGAATCTGATCCTTTCCATGGTTATGAATCTGAAACTGTTTCCTTTTGCTAAATTGAATGATATAGCCATCCTATTTTCTCATGAGGAAAAATTTCATTATTACTATATTCTTAAATTGTTTCCTTTCCCGTTAAAGGGTGATGCTAAGTTATGGTTTAATTCTCTTACTCCTGGTTGTGTGCGTAGTCCCTAGGATATGATTTACTACTTCTCTAAAAAATATTTCCCTGCTCATAAGAAACAAGCTGCTTTAAAGGAAATATTTAACTTTGTGCAAACTGAAGAAGAGAGTCTCCCACAAGTTTAGGGGAGGCTTCTCTAATTACTTAATGCTTTGCCCGATCATCCTCTCAAGAAAAATGAAATACTTGATATCTTTTATATGGACTAACTGATGCTTCTAGGGACCACCTAGATAGTTGTGCTGGTTGTGTTTTCAGGGAATGAACTATTGAGCAATCTGAATTACTATTGAATAATATATTGAGTAATGATAATGATTGGACACTTCCTGAACCAACTCCTAAGCCAACTCCAAAGATAAGAGGTATTCTATTTCTCAGTCCTGAAGATATGCAAGAAGCAAAGAAACCTCTAAAAGAAAAAGGTATTAAAGCTAAAGACGTTAAGAATTTACTGCCTATTGAAGAAATACATGGTCTTGATAACCCGACACAGGTAGTAGAGGTAAACTCTCTCTATAGATTTGATGAAGGTGATATTCCTCATAATAAGTCTCCTAGTCAATGCTTGGATGAGTTTGATAATTTTATTGTTAAACAAGAAAACTTCAATGCTTATGTTAGTAGACAATTGAAACGTAATGCTTACATGCTTGACTACTTGGGTGATTATATGAGTAGAATTGTTAATGCTCTTAAGCTTATTAGTAAGCATGCTTCCATGGTTAAAACTCAAGTAGAACAGGTACTTAAGGCACAAGATGATTTCCTCAATGAGTTGAACGTAAGAATAATGATAATGCTGTTAGGGTTATGACTAGAGGTGGTAAAATGACCCAGGAACCTTTGTGCCCTGAGGGCCATGCTAAGAGAGTTGAGCAAGATTCTCAATGAGTTAATTTTGATGCACCTAGGCCTACTAATAAAAGGAAAAAGAAAACTGATAGGACTTTGCATGCTTCTAGTGAACCTGTTATAGATACACCTGAGAATCCAAACGATATTTCTATTTCTAATGTCGAGACACAATCTAGTGATGAACATGAACCTAGTGATAATATTAATGATGATGTTCATGTTGATGCTCAACCTAGTAATGATAATGATGTTGAGATAGAACCTGTTGTTGATCTTGATAACCCACAATCAAAAAATCAACGTTATGATAAGAGAGACTTCGTTGCTAGGAAACATGGTAAAGAAAGAGAACCATGGGTTCAGAAACCCATGCCCTTTCCTCCTAAACCATTGTGACGCCCCCAATTCGACCATACACTAATCATACCGCAAACGTGTATGATCAAGATCAGGGACTCACGGGAAGATATCACAACACAACTCTAGACACAAATAAAATAATGCAAGCTTTATATTACAAGCCAGGGGCCTCGAGGGCTCGAATACATAGCTCGATACACAAGAGTCAGCGGAAGCAACAATATCTGAGTACAGACATAAGTTAAACAAGGACGCCTTAAGAAGGCAAGCAAAAAACAACAACGATCGAAGAGGCAAGGCCTCCTGCCTGGGACCTCCTAAACTACTCGTGGTCGTCGGCGGTCTCCAAGTAGCAGTATCCGTCGGCGGTGGCATCTGGCTCCAGGGATCCACCATCTGGTTGCAACAACTGGAAAGAAGGAAGAAGAGGGAAAAGGGGTAGCAAAGCAACCATGAGTACTCATCCAAACTACTCGCAAGCATCAGATCTATACTAAGTACGCATTGGTATCAAATGGAAGGGCTGTATCCGTGGACTGAACTGTAGAATGCCAGAATAGAGGGGAAAGCCTAGCCTATCGAAGACTAGCATCTTCAAGCAGCTCCAAGCATCTTGCAGCATGTAGAAGAGTAAAGAGTAGCGGTTTATAATTAAGAAGCATGTTGTAACAATAACGCCCAGAGATCCTTCCTCGTCTCCCTGCGAGAAGGCAGTCTCGGAGCCACATATCCATCACAGGTCTCAAGTAACCAGTTCTAGTTGTAATAGGTCAGGATACAAGTTTGAACATCAATTACCATGGAAACGATATTCGAATATATATCTTCCGTGCAGGGGTGCACCATGTTTTCCAACACGCTTGATTACTCTGGCCGGACACACTTTTCAACATGTCGTAGCCCCACCTAGGCTCAGCAGAGAGGGCCCCATCGGTCTACATCCTAAGCACTCCGGGGTCTGGGCCCATCGCCCGTTGCACTCCGGGTCGTTGCGAGCAGGGCGGACTAGGCTCCACCACTACAGGATGGTGCCGGCCCAGCCGTGCCGCAATGCTGAACTGGACGTCTGACAAAGCTTCGGCTGATACCACGACGTCGAGGCCCATATCTGTTCTCGCGTGGTGGTTAGTGTGTAAAGGCCAGAGGCCAACTCACAAAAAATACCCAAACCTGTTAGTGCATTGGGGGCTCGCGGAGACGAGTAGAGACTCATGATAATGTGACCCCGTCGCCCCGTCTCATGGACTTACGGCAAGGGCCCAGACTGCCCGGCCGTGCCACGTAGAAAACTAGCGGGTGCTCCACGGGCCCGCCCGACTTTCACATCAACTCGCGGGTACCCCTCAGGGCCGACCCGACATCAACAATGGTCTCAAGTAAAGTCCGGGTAACCGTGTGTCCAAACATCAAGGGGAAAACCCGAGGAATCACCCCCGGTGGATTCCACTCGATGTAATCATCAAGGTGAACATAAGAGGAACCACCCTCGAGGTTCACACTTGAGGGGTTGCACGACAGAGTCGTATCAGGAGTGGTGAAGGAGGAACCACCCTCGTTGACCACGACCTAATAGCTACACTATAGAGTTGTCATCAGGAGTGCGTATGAGGTTCCACCCTCGGCACTCGATGGTAACCATGCAGAGTCAAGCAACAAAAAGGGGCATGATGTGATGTGAGGTGTCGGGCTCTGGCGTCGATCACGTTGATCGAGTCATCGATGCTGAAGCAGGGGCAACAAGGACAAGGTGGGAGTCACTGATGGATCTCTAACCAACCTATACTAAGCATTTTAGGATAAGCAGGTCAGGTACAATGAGCAGGTTACAAAAGCAGGCTATGCATCAGAATAGGAGCAAACAATAACAGTAGCAAAACCTAATGCAAGCATGAGAGAATGGAAATTGGTGATATCGGGATGATCAAAGGGGGGGGGGCTTGCCTCGAAGCTCCGATGAAAGGGGAGAAGGGTCGTCGTCGACGTAGTCGATCACAACGACAACGGTCTCGGGGTCTACCGGAGAGAAGAGGGGGAAGAAACATTAAATAGATAGCAAGCAAGAGCATAACAGGACAATAGGCAAAGCTAGACATGTTCTAACGCGGTGTTACACGAGACCAGCGAAGGGGAATAACATCCGGGAAAGTTTTCCCAGAATTTGCCATTTTCGGACAGATGATTCGGAGGGGGACGGTTGTAGGTTGGCTATGCTAGGGACGCGTGGCAGATGAACGGGCTGCGTATTCGGATTCGTCTCGTTGTTCTGAGCAACTTTCATGCATAAAACTTTTTCATCCAAGTTAAGGATTATTTTCTATGAATTTTCCAAAGTTTTAATAGTCTTCTAGAATTCCTGAAATTCTACCAAGTCTTGGAATCTATTTCATGACTAGCCAATTTGTGAGGGCTATAATGGGTTATTCATAACTCCAGTGGGGATGACTCCTATAGATGATTTACTCTACTCCAAGAGTACTACCAATCCATGACATATGATGGCATGAAGAATGCACATTGCTAGTCCAAATATAGCCCCAAACTAGCTTAGTTAGTAATCTGTTTCTTTAGTTTTATCCGTTAACAGAAGATGCACTTTTGTCATTGTTGTAGCAATTAATCCATGCACCTAATGCACTTTTTCCACTGAGATGAAATGGAGTTGGTCAAGTGTAAAAACTATTCCCATCATTTTTATTTATTTTCGAAGTGATCTGCTGACTGTTTTGTTGATGCAAAAAGGGCTAGTCAGTAAGCAGCAACAGTATAAAGCTAGCAACGCAGCACGCAGCGAGCAACGCAGCAGCATGAGCAGCTAGCGGCAGCGACCGCAGGAAAAAGCAGCGCAGCGGTGGGGAGCGGAGGGGGAGCAGGGGGCGCGGCGCGGTGGCCAGTGGGCTAGTCAGTAAGCAGCAGCAGTACAAAGCTAGCTACTGCTACAGTAACTGAATGTTACTGTAGCAGCGCTGCACTAGTAGCAGCAGGCAGCGTGCAACGCAGCAGCATGAGCGTCTAGCGACAGCGGCCGCAGGCAAAAGCAGCGCAGCGGTGGGCGAGCGGACGGGGTGCAGGGGGTGCGGTGCGGTGGCCAGTGGGCGGCGGCAGGGGCGCGACTGCCGGCGAGCGAGGCGAGCGGGAGCGAGGCGTGCAGGGGCGCGCGACCAGAGAGGCTCACGGGCACGACGTGGGCGTGCACACATTGCACCAAAAGCAGCAGTCCAGCGGCAGCGGTTGCTCGCGGGAGCAGCGGCGGGCGGAAGGCCTCAAAGCGCGGGCAATGCAGGATGGCGCAGAGAGCATAGGTCCGGGTGCGTGACTGCGACAGCAAGCAGCAGGCATCGCTGGGTGGTCGCGGGCGTGCAGCTTCAACAGCAGGGTGAGCGGGAGTGGGCGCGAGCGCAGCTGCAAGGGGGACACGGCGGGGCGCACACGGTCACAACGCGCGTGAGGCCAAGGCACGAGCACGCATGCGCGGCCGACGCCGGGGCACCACCATGGACGTCGCGACCGCGGGGTCGTTGGAAGTTGGTGTGAGGGGGCGCGGTGGCCTAAGGCGTTCCGGGCGGGGGAAAAGGAGGGAGGGTTTGGACAGGGCCTCACCGGACCTGTAGTTGTGGAAGAGCATGCTCGGGGAGGGGCCGGAGCACGGGACGACGACAGACTTGAAGAAGAAGGTGGCGGTGCCCGAGTAGGAAGATGGCGTCGATCCACTCGATGCAAGGACGCCCAGCTCGAGCCCGCCCATGTAGATGTCGTAGGGGAGGTGGACGCGTCGGAGGGGATCAGGGACGGTGGTGGCCGCGGCTACGTCGGCGTCGCGCCCATGGCGGAGCTCGGATGGAGGGGAAAGGGGATCTGGCCGAGGGGATAGGCGGAGGAGGAGAGAGGGGAGTGGGGTGGAGAT
>NC_057805.1:137518273-137524956 GCF_018294505.1 Triticum aestivum
AGGGTTCGAGGCACCGGGGGGGGGGGTCCTTGTCCTCTTCGACGTCCCCGGGGAGGCTTCTCGGTGGCGATGGAGCGTGCACCGACGCCCGGTCGGAGGAACATGATCCGAAGGTGACCGGGTGGGGGGCGTTTGGCTGTCTTGGCCGGTTCGATGGCCAGGCCCAGGGGGCAGGGGGAAGTCCTCCCCTTTTCTTTTTATTTCCCCTTTGTATTTTCTTTTTCCAATTTAAGTTTTCTTTTATTTTTGAAAAGCAATTAGCTTTATAAAATATAGGAACAAGACCTAAATTGGGTTTACTAATTATACCACTGGCACATTTAGTTTTAGGTTCAAAAAAATAGTCTAGTATTTTTATAATTTAAAACACATTAAATATTTTTTAGCCATTGTTATATTCACAAAAGGGCATTTAAATATTTTACAAAAGTTTTGGGTCACCACCATAATTAGTTATGGAATATTTGCCACACTTTGAACATTTTACTTTGCATGTTTGAGAAATTTGAATTTTGGACTTTAAATTGAATTTGAATTTGAATCATGATTTGGATCAAGTGAGGATTTAGCAACGGTAATGTGATGACATGGCGCCATTAGCGGGATATTACTATAGCTTAATTATCCGGGTGTTACAAATCTCCTCCACTACAAGAAATCTCGTCCCGAGATTTAGGGGGTGGAGTAAGGGGAAAGACTCGGGAGGGACGGAGCTCAACACAAGATAGGTACCTGGGGTTTATCTCATTGAACATGGCATAGAGGCATCTCTCGAGTTGAAATTCAAGAAGGTCATTGAGAGCAAGGTAAGAAGGTGCAATAAGAAGCTCCAAGCGGATGGACAATCGTTCGATGTCTGAAACGAAGTGTGAAAGGGGGTTCAGAGCATCGAGAATAAGTATTGCATCTGATACCAGAACAGATGACAAGAAGGTGGCGCGTGAATTACATATGAAGCCAAGCATGAGGAACAATTTTGGAAGACGGGGATTAACAGGAGTGTCAGGTTTCGATCCTGTGGAACTGTGGTTTATGGGCCCACCATGTGGGTTACAAGCAGGAAGGGTGCTAACATTTTGTACAGTCATGATAGCAAGGCAGGCCAGAGGATAGCCTATCAGTTATGTTGTCAACAACGTTGGTACCAAGGGCGGGGGACGAAGAGAACCATTTTCCTGCTCGTTAAGACGAGGTGGACCAATAGGCAAAGTTCTCGTCCATCGGCGGCTACCGGAATGTCATCAACAATAGTAAGAACGTCTTACTGACAGAGTTGTACATCGAGGCATTTACATACGCAGCGAATTATCACTGCTAAGATATGTCACGTTACAAGAAAGGATGAGTGTCTAACAACTCAAAACCCTTGGAAACTTTGAATCGGCGAGAAAGAATAGTTGATGACGAACTCATAAGAAGTTACGTAGTTCCGTGATATTCTCGAGATACCAGACGGTAATACTTGAGGGTAGAACATGATAGAGTTTGGATAGGTGAAACGATCTGAAGAAGACAAGTACTTAACTTGTCCGCGAAATGGATTCAAAGGAGAACAATCATGGTCGGAACCACGGTTGCAAAGGACCAATTATAGATAGAAGATGAACTTCTCACAAGGCGATTATTATTATAACAAGAAGCTTCCATGATAAGTTCCACATCAGGTCCGTGGGCATGAACACAAAGGTTCAAGGTCGACTCCCACTTCATCAATGCATAACTTTCCATTTACTTCTCGCATTTGAAGAAGTTGTAGTGTTGAAATTTCATCTGACAGAAAGCCAGTAGAGTATAACCCACATAACTTTTGAATTCACACGGATTTAGGGAAGACATAGATTCAACCCATCGGGGCATGTTAGAAGCATATACCACAAACTTCACGAGTAAATAACTCAAGCCCGGAAGCAGAGTATGGTTGACAAGAGCGGGGGATACAATTTACCAAGGCATTATGTATCAGAGGGAAGACTCGCAATGTTATTGAATTGAAGGATGCTATTGGATAAAATCCACAAAGGATCTGGTGGTCCATGAGGGATCTGATGTGAGCAACGGTACTCAACCAGAAGAAGAAAGAATGCAAGGAGAACAGATTATAGAAACAACTAACTAATTCAAGGCTCAAATGCAAAGGAATTATGATTTCCAAATCGGGGGATCAGAAGCAGAGGCTCTGATCAAAGACAAGTTGAATAGACATAGATCGACAATCAATCAAGGTTTGATTTGTCAAACACCAGCTCATGTCCGGCGTGAGGTTTGAGCCAAGGGAAGAATTCCAATTATGATTGACATTCACAAACATATCGAATCAAATGCTTGAAGTTACGATGATAAAGGATGCTAATGAGTATTGGCAGACATATGGAGAGTATCCATCATGCAAGCATACAAGTATTTGCAGAGCAATAGTTGGAGAGGATTATTAGAAGATCGGGTAGTATTCCAAAGTATCTTGTTAATCACTTGATCAACTAGGAATGAACAACTCCTCGCTAAGTGTGAGGAATTATTCATAGATGTAAACATGTGGCAAAGAATCACAAGGCAGTGACACAGGAGATTCTTAAAAGTCAGAGAATAATTCGATGTATCTTGTAATAACAAGAGCAACTGGGAATGAAGGTATGAACGACAATTTAGGTATTTACTCATAAGGATTTATCGGTGGTAGGGATCGCAACGACAAAGGGCACAAGGGTGTCAGGAAAACATCAGAGAGTATCTTCAGAATCTTCTCGTGCACCAAGCAATCATCAGGAGTGAGGGGCTCTCCGGGAGAATGTATATACGAGAACCTAGAGTTAGAGTTAACAAAATCATTTAACCCGAATAGAAGAGAGGTCAGAGTCCCGGAGTATAGACGAGGAATAAAAGATCCTAATACCACCTAATGGCAACGTGGGCCCGTAAGCCACACAGCCATGTTAGTAAATCAGTTTTTCAAAGACTGGACTCAACTTTGGCCAAGGAGTTGGAAAGGGGGTTCCTACAAGCAGTCGGCTCAGATACCAACTTGTGACGCCCCTAATTCGACCGTACACTAATCATACCGCAAACGTGTATGATAAATTCGGGGACTCACGGGAAGATATCACAACACAACACTAGACACAAATAAAATAATACAAGCTTTATATTACAAGCCAGGGGCCTCAAGGGCTCGAATACATAGCTCGATACACAAGAGTTAGCGGAAGCAACAATATCTGAGTACAGACATAAGTTAAACAAGGATTCCTTAAGAAGGCAAGAAAAAAACAACAATGGTCGAAGAGGCAAGGCCTCCTGCCTGGGACCTCCTAAACTATTCCTGGTCGTCGACGGTCTCCAAGTAGCAGTATCGTCGGCGGTGGCATCTGGCTCCAGGGATCCACCATCTGGTTGCAATAACTGGAAAGAAGGAAGAAGAGGGAACAGTGGTAGCAAAGCAACCGTGAGTACTCATTCAAAGTATTCGCAAGCATCAGATCTATACTAAGTATGCATTGGTATCAAATGGAAGGGCTGTATCTGTGGACTGAACTGTAGAATGCCAGAATAGAGGACAAAGCCTAGCCCATCAAAGACTAGCATCTTCAAGCAGCTCCAAGCATCTTGTAGCATGTAGAAGAGTAAAGAGTAGCGCTTTATAATTAAGAAGCATGTTGTAACAATAACACCCAGAGATCCTTCCTCGTCTCCCTGCGAGAAAGCAATCTCGGAGCCACATATACATCACATGTCTCAAGTAACCAGTTCTAGTTGTAATAGATCAGGATACAAGTCTGAACGTCCATTACCGTGGACACAGTATTTGAATATATATCTTCCCTGCAGGGGTGCACCACGTTTTCCAACACGCTTGATTACTCTAGCCGGACACACTTTTTGGGTCAATGCCCGGCCTCGGAAAATCAACACGTCGTAGCCCCACCTAGGCTCAGTAGAGAGGTCCCTGCCGGTCTACATCTTAAGCACTCCGGGGTCTGCGCCCATCGCCCGTTGCACTCCGGGTCGTTGCGAGCAGGGCGGACTAGGCTCCACCACTACAGGATGGTGCCGGCCCAGCCGTGCCGCAATGCTGAACTGGACGTCTGACAACGCTTCCGCTGATACCACGACGTCGAGGCCCATATCTATTCTCGCGTGGTGGTTAGTGTGTAAAGGTCAGAGGCCAACTCAGAACAAATACCCAAACCTGTTAGTGCATTGGGGGCTCGCCGAGACGAGCAGAGACTCACGATAATGTGACCCCGTCGCCCTGTCTCATGGACTTACGGCAAGGGCCCAGACTGCCCGGCCGTGCCATGTAGAAAACTCGCGGGTGCTCCATGGGTCTGCCTGACTTTCACATCAACTCGCGGGTACCCCTCAGGGCCGACCCGACTTCAACAATGGTCTCAAGTAAAGTCCAAGTAACCGCGTGTCCAACCATCAAGGGGAAAACCCGATGAATCACCCCCGGTGGATTCCACTCGATGTAATCATCAAGGTGAACGTAAGAGGAACCACCCTCGAGGTTCACACTTGAGGGGTTGCACGACAGAGTCGTATCGGGAGTGGTGAAGGAGGAACCACCCTCGTGACCACGACCGAAAAGCTACACTTCAGAGTTGTCATCGGGAGTGCGTATGAGGTTCCACCCTCGGCACTCAATGGTAACTCTATAGAGTCGAGCAACAAAAAATGGGCATGATGTGATGTGAGGTGTCGGGCTCTGGTCGTCAATGCTGAAGCAGGGGCAACAAGGACAAGGTGGGGGTCACTGATGGATCTCTAACCAACCTGTACTAAGCAGTTTAGGATAAGCAAGTAAGGTACAATGAGCAGGTTAGAAAAGTAGGCTATGCATCAGAATAGGAGCAAACAATAACAATAGGAAAATCTAATGCAAGCATGAGAGAATGGAATGGGCAATATCGGGATGATCAAAGGGGGGCTTGCTTGGAAGCTCCAATGAAAGGGGAGAAGGGTCGTTGTCGACGTAGTCGATCACAACGGCAGCGGTCTCGGGGTCTACCAGAGAGAAGAGGGGGAAGAAACATCAAATACATAGCAAGCAAGAGCATAACAGGTCAACAGGCAGAGCTAGACGTGTTCTATCGCGGTGTTACACGACACCGGCGAAGGGGAATAACATCCGGGAAAGTTTTCCCGGAGTTTGGCATTTTTGGACAGATGAATCGGAGGGGGACGGTTGCAGGTTCTCTATGCTAGGGACACGTGGCAGATGAACGGGCTGCGTATTCGGATTCATCTCGTCGTTTTGAGCAACTTTCATGTATAAAACTTTTTCATCCGAGTTAAGGATTATTTTCTATGAATTTCCAAAGTTTTAAGAGTTTTCTAGAATTCCTGAAATTCTACCATCTTAGAATCTGTTTAATGACTAGCCAATTTGTGAGGGCTATAATGGGTTATTCATAGCTCTAGTGGGGATGACTCCTATAGATTATTTACTCTACTCCTAGAGTACTACAAATCCATGCCATTTGATGGCATGAACAATGCACGTAGCTAGTCCAAATACAGCCCCAAACTAGCTTAGTTAGAAATATGTTTCTTTAGTTTTATCCGTTAACAGAAGATGCACTTTTGTCATTGTTGTAGCAATTAATCCATGCACCTAATGCACTTTTTCCAGTGAGATGAAATGGAGTTGGTCAAGTGTAAAAACTATTCCCATCATTTTTATTTATTTTCGAAGTGATCTGCTGTCTGTTTTGTTGATGCAAAAAGGGCTAGTCAGTAAGCAGCAACAGTATAAAGCTAGCAACGCAGCACGCAGCGAGCAACGCAGCAGCATGAGCAACTAGCGGCAGCGACCGTAGGCAAAAGCAGCGCAGCGGTGGGGAGCGGAGGGGGAGCAGGGGGCGCGGCGTGGTGGCCAGCGGGCGGCGGTAGGGGCGCGGCTGCCGGCGAGTGGGGGCGCGCAACCAGAGAGGCTCACGGGCACGACGCGGGCGTGCACACAATGCATCAAAAGCAGCAGGTAGCAGTAGTCCAGCGGCAGCGGTTCCTCGCGGGAGAAGCGGCGGGCGGAAGGCCGCGAAGCGCGGGCAAAGCGGGACGGTGCGGGGAGCAGAGGTCCGGGCGCGTGACTGCGACAGCAAGCAGCAGGCAGCGCTGGGTGGTCGCGGGCGTGCGGCTGCTACGGCAGGGTGAGTGGGCACGGGCGCGAGCGCTGCAGCAAGGGGGACGCGGCGAGGCCAAGGCACGAGCACACATGCGCGTCCGATGCCGGGGCACGGCCACAGACGTGGTGACCACGGGGTCGTTAGAAATTGGCGCGAGGGGGCACGGTGGCCTAAGGCATTCCGGACGGGGGGAAAAGGAGGGAGGGTTTGGACAGGGGCCTCACTAGACCTATAGTTGTGCAAGAGCATGCTCGGGGAGGGGCCGGAGCACAGGATTATGAGCACGGGATGATGTCGCGGGCGGTGGTGCCCAAAGAGGAGGATGACGTCGATCCGCTCGATGCAGGGACACCCATCTCGAGCCCACCCATGTAGATTTCGTAGGGGAGGTGGACGCATCGGAGGGGCTCAGGGACGGTGGTGGCCGCGGCTACGTCGGCGTCGCATCCATGGCAGAGCTCGGAAGGAGGGGCAAGGGGATCTAGCCGAGGGGATAGGCGGAGGAGGAGAGAGGGGAGTGGGGTAGAGATATTTTGGGCGAGAGGGGGAAGGGTTCGAGGC